>NC_056747.1:907192355-907392355 GCF_019279795.1 Protopterus annectens | reverse complement strand
ATATATATATATATATATATAGATATATATATAGATATATATATATATGTTTTAGCTCATGAGATTGCTTTCATATACTATATCAGTTGAACTTCCTATTCCATATAAAGGACATATGAAGGAATGACAATTGTTGTGGAAAACAGGCTAAAATTACAAATAAGGCACTTATAATGATTTTGAGGTGTTAAAATAGGTCAGGAAACAAAGATACAGTGTAAAAAAAAGATTTATTTTAGTTCTAGGATGGAGTTTGCCTTTAATCATTTGTATGGATGGCACTCATTTGTGTTTTCAACCAAATGAATTGTAACCATTTGTATATATGATCTTGTTAAAGCGACAGTGCATTTTGTCATTCTGCACCACAGCAAAAAATATATCAGCACACACCATTAAAAGTGCAAACTACAAAAAAATTACCCAGTCAGAAAAACAAATCATCATAGTTTCCTTTTGAGATTGTTTCAACTACCCTACAAATGCACTGCACCACATTCAGAATATAATTACACACCATGTGATTACAAAAGAAAAGCATGTTGTATTATTTTGCCATTGTGCAAACAACAATACTATGGCAATCAACCAGTCTGCGAAATCCACTGTCATATGTTTTATGTGGGAGACTTCACCCTAACCCTCTTACTTAAGTTTCACAAATCCATGATTGCATAACCAAGACCAAACAGAGGCACGTATTATTAAGACATAGGTGACACTATATGAGTCAAGTATTGCAAATTACAATGAAAACAGCACTCAAATCATGTAGCAAAATCTGCACTCAGCCAGGTCAGTTCTTGATCAAATGGAGTGCATCTTGCAATTATATATATATATATATATATATATATATATATATATATATATATATATATATATATATATATATATTTGTTTGAGGATGATATATAGATATCCTTAGCTGTTTTATTTACAAAACTTAACAAAGTCCACATATTACTCAGGACTTGAATGGAACACCTTGGTCAATAAGATCTGCTCGGGGAATTCCTACTCTAGAAAAGACCAATACTAACTTGTTTCTTATTGAATTATGTCTTCATAAAGGTGTTGCCTCTGAAGATTTTGTAGCATAATCAATGATTATCAGGATACAATGATGACCTTTAATCAGTTTAACAGGTGGACTTGCAATGCTCGTTGCTATTCCTCCAAATGGGGTTTCTGTGACAGGTAATGATATCAAAGGGTGCAAGACCCTCGGCTGGGTCCTGTCTTTTGACATTCTAGGCCAGCTGCGCATACATTTTCTGTGTTCTTCATAATACCAGGCTAGTAAAATCTAACAAAACCCACATGCAAAGACATGCTCCCTGTGGCAGGCAGCATGAAGCAGAGCTTGAAGTGTTACTGAGTGGGGGGCATAACATTGAGAGATGGGGAAGATGCTACACGAGACCAGCAAGCTGGACTGCTCCCTACCACCTGACTGTCACTGCCAGAAAACCGATGTGCCAGTAGGTCTACCTGGGTAGGAATAAATGAGTATAGTGTTCTCACTCTAGCAGGGAATGTCCAGTTTTTGCCCCATTGAAGAATGGGCAGACTGCTACAGGTCAAGGGGTCATCAGACAAGGTTCTGTGGAGAAAAAAAGAAATGCAGTCATTTATGCACTGCTAGATTCTTTTCCAAAGTTCATTTAACAATTTCTGGACATACTACAAGAAACAGCCACCAAAGCTAGTCTTCACTGTGTAATACCTTAAACTCTTAAACTTCCTGTAGTGGAGGCCCATGGGATATTTGCAAATGACCCTTTAAGGACATACCAGTGTTTCAGTTACATTGTTTCTGAATGTCTGTGTCTGTTTTCATCAGATATTTTCAAGTGTATAAACGGGATTAGAGCAAATCATCATAATAGTCACATGTAGGTATTACAATGAAAAATACAATTTAACAACAATGTAAAGTTCATATCAGTGGAGTAATTCTGCAACCATCAACGCATAGTAAGCAGTGGTGGTGGTGAAGAAAAGTACTTGAAGACTCACATATCTTAATTGGATTCTTGTAAGCTTCAGCAGCCCTGTGTTGGAAGTGCAGAGAGTTCTAGTCTGGCAACAGGATTGCACCAGTTCTTTTAAACTGGCTAGTCTTGGATAATGACAGGCAAGTACATTTTTGCAACACCTTAAAAGTGACCCTAAAACAAACAAGAAATTAGAAAGGTAAATTGCAGGTCAGCCTAGAAATTCATATCAATAAACAAGGCACAGCATTCTGCACATTCAGAGAATGATGAAAGTAATTTACTGGTAGCCCCATGTAACTGACCCTAGCCACCAAGAAGGCACAGTCAGGATTAATATAATTCAGTCAAGCTAGGCTTCCAGAAAATTCTATGAAGTATGAGTAGGAGAGAAAGATATGAAATATCCTGTTCTCAATTAGATCCTGAAGGTTTTTAAGTTTTTATTGCTGCATTCAGGTTAAAAACCCAAACACTGTAAACATGCCACATTCTTTTTTTTTTTCCAAAATCTCTTTATTTCAATTTTCTTTTTTCAAATAATAACAACAATACGGTAACTCAAAAACACAAATAAACAATACAAATATCTCAGAGAAAATTTTATATATATATATATATATATATATATATATATATATATATACACAAGAAGTCACTACATCGTCAAGTAAAGTATGAGATTAGAGAAGATGGGATATGAAAAATCAACCCTTACTTGGGAGACAGCTATATTGTACATTAATATCAATCAACTCCCAAAAATATTAAAACATGTCTTTATTACGATGTGTGCCCTTATTAAATTCTTTATTACAAATTATTGGATTGTCATGTCACCAATTACATGGGAAAATGTTAGCAATCCTGCTATCAAATATATCTCATCTCACAAATTAATTTATTCAAAAACAAAAAACAAACGCTATTACCAAAAATATTGGGGTTACTTGCTAGATATAATTCTTGACAAAATTTGCCTACAAATTGTCATGAAAAGCTAACCTTTAAATAAGAAATGAATGTAGTATAACCGGTCTTTCTTGCATCTTCTCCCTTCTCTTAGACGTGCCACATTCTGGCCTTTCTCTGAGCTCGCCACTACAGCTAAAGTGAATTGTTTGGCCACATTTTGAAAACACAAAATGTATAAATAAACCTGATATCCATAATCTGTGGATTCAATAACTTTTTCATTTTCTACCCATCTTCTAATATTTCTTCCTTTTCAAAAAATAAAGGATAGTTGAGGGTCCAGAACCTGAATGAAATATTAATTGTTTTCCCCTTATAATGTTCTAATTTTTGATAATTTTTATTTTTATTAGATGTGAATCCTTGGAGTAATTTAAGTTCATACCTCTAACATGGTTTTCATTGTTTTTTCATTTGATACTTAGCTGCATGGCATGTGACAGTTTTCTTCTAGGGGGCTCAGCAGAGCTGGATCATTATTTTGTTTGAGGAGTTTTATTAGTTCTAGTATGCTGGCCTCCAAATTATCATTGTATCTTCTTTCCAAAATCTTACTGCAATTGATCTAGATTGGTGAGAAATCAGTCCATCTCCAGAGACTCTAGCTATTTTCCTTTCCTGTGGTTTGATGACATTTGTCTTAGTAATTTTGGGGTGCATGCTATTAGCATATAGAAGTAGATCCACTTCTGTAGGTTTTCTATAAAGGTAATTCCTGGGTTTCTCTTTGTTTCTGTCTTTATAGATGGTGATGTCCAGAAATTCCATCTTATCATAACTATAGTGGTCAGTGAGGTGTAAAAAGTCTTTGGTGTTTACAATGTAGAAGAAGAACCTGTGCAGTTTGTCAATACTGACATTTTTATCAGTTTACTTTATGAAAGTACATTAGTCTCACTATAGGTCCTTGGTGTAGTAAGATTAGATTTTGTGAAAAATTTATTCTAAGATGAGGGAAAATTACTTTAGGAAGACAGCAATAGTAAGAAAGATATAGTGGTAAAGCAATCACTCATTCTAGAGACCTAAAGCTAAACACCAAATTAACAATACCAGCTGGAGAAACAGGTGCCTAACCCAACCTATCCCCTGTTTGTGGTACAGGCTACCTTTACATATCAAGCAGAGTATTTCCCAGTTCATCTTTCAAGCCAGTCTGAATTACTGGATAGGAGATCATACATTTTCACTTGGGATATTTGTGGATAATAATTAATGGAGGACATTAATAACCTACCATTAATACTGGGTAATGTGGCTGAGCTTTTCATACGTTCATAGTTTATAGTTTAGTACTAGAATAATTGCCCTTGCAGGCCATTTTAAGCCTAGCCAATTTCCCTTTTTGTGGTCCAATGAACCTTATCTCATTTGGTTAGAGAGTGGCCTTACCCATCCCATGGTCAATAATTATGTATTACCTTAATGAAAATAGCTGGGATCATACCATAGATAATCTGAGGGGACCCATGCATGGGATAAAGCATTTAGGAACTGCCTCTGTCCATTAGTTGTACAGGGGCCAGTCCTGGCATAAATGTTCTGTTTCCTATCCACAGATCCAAGTTGCATTTGGATATGGATGAGATTAGCTTTGTTTTATGCAGAGGGGAAGTCTGTTCCAAAGCAGTGGTATCCTCTGTGAGGTATACCTGTCCCTCCAAGCCATTGTGTTGATGGTGTAGAAGAAGTTTAGATCCCTAGACCGAGTATTTCTGGTGCCATTTGACTTGCTGATGTGCAGTAAATCCATCAGTACTAAGTCAGAGGATGCCTTGTATGTCAGGCACAGGTCAACTCTTAGTACTCTGTAGGATACAGAGTATAGTGATAGGTCTTTGAGTCAATCCATGTAGGGCATGCTGTATAGGCCATGTATCATTTTAGTACGGTATCTCTGTTGTGGGAATTCCACTTGTTGCATGTGTCTGGGTAGATATATGCCAAAGGGGGCATTACTCAATGATTGACCTAAAGATATCTGAAGAAAGAGGGACAGTGATATCCCTAGCTCTATACACAATCCCTTTCCTTATAAGCTGTATAATATAGAAGAACTTTCTTGCAACAATGGCCACTTGTTGGTCAAAAATTAGGTCACCATCAACATAAGTTCCCAGATGCCAAAAACTGGGTCAGCTCTTAAGGGCGTATTGTCAGTGTGATAGTTCCCTGAAATAGATGACTTCCCAAAGGATACAGTAATGTATTGTTTGGCATTTATTTATTTATTTTATTTTATTTTGCATTTGTTAACCGGGTTAGTCAGGCTGAGCTTTTGGCTCATTTTCAGCAGAGTCCTGGGGAGAAAAGCTCCTCTGGACTAGAAAACAATTTGTTAAATTTTAGTAACATAGTAGTAACAATCAGCTATAGAATCAATCCATGATTTTGGCACATTTAATTATTTATTTTGGACAAACCTTCCTGCAGGATGCCTAAGTCAATTGGAGGTTTAATGACTCCTCCTAGTTTGCAGTTATCTGCGAACTTAGTCAGCCAAACCCCTTTGGTATTGTCTTTTACTTCAGAAAATTAGATGCCAAATGGAAAAGGTCCCAGTACAGAACCTGGGGAAAGACTCCACTGATAACTGGTCTCTTTGTGAAGGTAACTTCCCCTATTTTGATTTACTGTGTCCTATCTATGAGCTAGTTGGCAATCTACTGGATGACATAGGGGTATATTCTAAGTTTATTTAGCTTTTATACTATGCCTGAGTGGGGAATTGTGTCTAAAGCTTTGCCAGGTTGACATATCCAATGTGTACAATTTACTTTCATCCATTATTTTGATAACCTTTTCAAAAAAGTCCAACAGGTTGAGTAAGCATAATCTTCCCTTGATAAATCCAAACTGAGATGGGTCATGTTTAGAGATTTCCTATGTCCTGATTGACTAGTTACATGCTAAGTATTTCCACAGCTTTACATATGAGGCTGGTCAGACTTATGGCTTTGTAATTGCCTGGTTCTGTAGAAGGTCCTCCCTTATGCAGGGAAATTACTGTAACTGTTTCCATCTGCTTGGTACAAAACATATATGGAAGCTAAGCTTGAACAGTTTTGTTAGGGATGTGGCTAAATCATGCTTCATGCTATTTCAGATGTATCCAGGGATATTGTCAGGACAATTCAATGCGGCAGTTTTGTCTTTTGATAGCATGTTTAGGACTTTGTCTTGTGTGATAGGTGGAGGCAAGCCAGTTTCAGGTATATATTGAGAGACAGATGGAGGGGAGAGAGGAGTAAACTGAGAGTTAAATTTATCAGCCTGTAGGTTCTCTATATCATCAGCCAAAGTCATCAATGGTCTTGTTGGCCATAAAGTTAGTAAGAACTTAAGAACCTAAGAAGCTATAAGTTTACAACAAATCAGTATGCAGTTGCTGCAACCCTGCCCCATTCATTTTTTTATCTGTCCCATGCATCCCTGAACCCTTGCACTAACCGAATATGTTTAGGCCCCACCACCTTCTCTATGACACAGTATTTCCTTATGGTAACCTTGAATCACTTCCTTCTATCAGTCAGACACATGCATTTCTTCCATCTCTGCCCTGCCCATTCAACTCAACACTCTTGTATATCTCCCAATAATGTAGTGTGTCCATATTATGCTTATTATTCCTCTACTGCCTTCCAGAGTATACATGTTATTTAAGGTCTTCATCACACTCCTGCTTCTGTTTACCTCTCATTATTCTAATAACTGTCCAGTGTATAGTCTCTATTAGCCTAATCCCACTTTCTTTGGTTACCACCAAAACAAGATACAGTAATCCAGATGTGGCCTTAGCAGTGACTAGGGCAGTGGTAGATTGCTCTCAATATCTGTTCAGCATGCTTTTCTATCTACCACAATATCCCATTGACTTTCACCACTGCTCTTTCACTTTGTACTATCTGATATAACTTAGGGAGTAATTATAATTCCCAGATGCTTTTTCTTCCTTTTCTTCTCCTAGAACATCTATCTTTGTATGCACTTTTTCTATGAATTCTCACCAGCAGATTGAATGAACTTGCATTGTTTTGCATTAAATGCAGTCAGTGTCTAGCTATCACCACCCTGTACAAGCTGCATTGGATCTCATAGGTGATTCAACAGTGCACCACCCTTGCTGCTGTCAGTAAGGAGGACAATCTTTCCAGCTGATGCCAATATGACATCTGTCACAAATATGACAATTGTGTTATAACAAATATTGTATCTTATATAATAACAGATAATTTTGTACCATTTCAAAATGTCCAGTTATAGACATGAGTCACTTACCAATATAGGAAACAAGTTACCTTACTTTACCAAACACACAATTAAAGCAACACAGGAGAAAATTAAAATATAAGCCCTATGGACCCTGGTATTATTCCTAAATGGCAGCCTCATTCAGCCCTTATCAATAATTCTAAAAAAAATGGACTTGATAATGAGATACACTGATATACAGTATTAGTGGCACAACAGCAGCACACTTGCCTTTGGTGCAGAAGGTTGTGAGTTCTATTCCCACACAAGGCAGCTGGATTGCAGACACTGCAGAGCCGCATAATGGAGGTGCTGTTCCCCTGAGTCTGTTGCCCTTCAGATGAAACATTAAACCAAGTTCCCATCTGTTTGAAATGATGGTAACTCAAGTGGCTATAAAAGATTCAATGACACTTATCGAAAAGATAAGAGATGTTTCCAGTGCCCTGGCCAAATTTCTCCTACTGGTATGAATACCACCTCAGGTCTTGCCTGAAAAGAGGTCACTAACCTAGTGGGACTAAGCCAGTCAACAAAGGATAAATAAATAAATAAAATATACATTTCAGAACTTTAGTGCTATGCCACAGTTGTCCTCCTTTAAACAATTATAGATGTACTAGCTTGACATGTGTTCTGCGTGAGATGATGAACAGAATGCAGAATTAATTAAAAACTGAGTAACTTCCTTCTCCTTGACCTTCATCAGCATGAATGTGTCAAGAGCAGATCAGTTCTTCTCAGACTTGCAAAACTTGTTGAAGACAAGTTACAGCAGCACTAGATCAGATATTTTTTGACCTAAGAGTTTTAGCACAATTCTGCATAAGTGAAGTATAGAGAAAGTGTGTAAACTAAATGTTAGTGGATACTTCAATTAATGTTGAAACAATGGTTTAATAACAGGGCAGAATAAGTTAAGGTGAGAGGTCTTCAACAGAATCCATCTATAATGACCAGTCACACATTAAGGTGGGAGGTCTTCAACAGAATCCAGTTGAAATGACCAGTCACACTGATATACTCTTTACTTACTTCCCTTTGTTTAGCATTTTATTTCCAAAACTGAAGTAGACAGGAAGCTGTGCATAATAATATGCACTCCTTATTGCAAACTGGTCAACAAAAAATCTTAACTTTAACAGAGTTAAATAAAATACATGCTCAGTGCAATTACACCAGCTTGTCAATTTTAAAAATATAGTGTCATTAAGTTTCAGAAAAATGAAATAAAATCTAATTACAAAATAGATATCTCCAAAAAATAATTCTATAATCAGAGAGGTATATAGACCCTAGAAGAAACTTCAGTTTTCGTGAGTGTATTGCCACTGTAGTTAGAAAATCTTACACAGCTGTACATATCACACTCAGAGGTACATAGTCATACCACAGAATCTGCTGTTCCTCTGAATGCAAGCAATAATATTTTGAGGCCCGGCACTCCTAGAAGGTCACTATTTACACAATAACACACCCTGGAGGGCATTTTTGCACTTAAAGAATGGGCTAGCTGTTAAATTGTTTTGTATTTATTTTGTTTTTTAATTTTATATAAATATATATATATATGTGTGTGTGTGTGTGTGTGTGTGTGTGTGTGTGTGTGTGTGTGTGTGTGTGTGTGTGTGTGTGTGTGTGTGTATATATATATATATATATATATATATATATATATATATATATATATATATATATTTGGATCTACCTCTAAGTTTGAATTGCTTGTGGTCAAGACCATAAGATTTTACTTGTGAAAGGTCAAACCATTTAAATGAAGATTGCCGTACAGAGTAGAATGGTATATTTATCTTTTTTCTTGCTGTGGTGCAATCCCAGAGATGGTGTATTTAATTAGCAGGGGTGTGGTTGGTGCAGGGGGACTTGACCCCTGCAAAAATCTAAAAACATTTTTTTTTGTTTTAAATTTCAAACTTTCTAATTTTATAAGAGCAACATTTAAAATCTGTCCCTATTTTTAAGCCTTTGTTTCACCGTTATTTGTTATCCACCTTAAGCTTCATACAGCTGGAAAACTAGCTCTTCTGAAGGACTACAGGAGTTCTCCTCACTATATTAGTAGCACATAGTTTCATAGTATAGTACTAGGCTATCTGCCCTGGGGCATTTGTAAGCCTAGCCATAGTGATGTGGCTTTTGCCACCCCATGACATGGTACAAAAATGTACAAATAAAATCTAGAATACTGTGCCTCTGTCTAGTAGTGACACAGTGAAGGTCCCCTTATATAATAGAATTAGTTTACTGTGCCTCTGTCTAGCAGTGACACAGATGTGACCCCTGGGGTAAACTTACGATCTCCCATCCACTCATCAAGATTTCTCTTGAAGAGAGTCAGTGAGGGGCTCTGCCTAATACGAACTGGGATCCTGTTCCAAAGCATGGGAAGCCTCTGGGTTATGAATCTATCCCTCCAGCATGTCCTATTCATACTTGCGCCGAGGTTTAAGTCTTTAGCTCTCGTGGTCCTGATGGATTTGGATGTCTTGAGGTGGAGCATGTCCATCAGATCCTGATTGGACATGGCCTTGTATGTCAGGCAGAGATCACCTCTGAGCAGGCGGTATGCTACTGAATAGAGCTGAAGTTTCTTTAGTCTGGCAGAATAAGACATATGTTGGAGACCCTTGATCCTTTTGGTAAGGTACTTTTGTGGTCTCTCCAGCTGTTGCAAGTGCCAGGTGAGCTACATACCAAATGGGGCATTGTACTCAATCATGGGTCTGATGAGGGAGGAATATAGGGGTACAATGACATCCTTGGATCTGGATGTGAAACCCTTTATGATGAGATGTGCAAGGTAGAATGTTTTTCTAACCACTTTGGCAACGTCGGTGTCAAATGAGAGGTCGCTGTCTACTTGGGTCCCTAGGTCTCTGATTACTTTTTCCGTACTCAGTGGGTTGCTGTCTATGTGATAATTTGTGGGTACTTTGTTTTTTCCAAAAGGGATAACTATACATTTTTTGGCATTTAGTTTAAGGCCGTGACTACAGCACCAGTTGTCCGTTTCAGTGAGGCCTTTTTGTAGAATGTGTGTATCTGCTGGTGTATCGACTATGGCACCTAGTTTGCAGTCATCTGCGAACTTTGTCAGCCACAGCCCTCCCATGTTTGCTTTAACATCTGAGAAATAAATGCCGAACAAGAAGGGTCCCAGGACAGATCCCTGTGGGACACCACTTGTGACTGGCTTTGAGTCTGACATTGCTCCAGTGATTTTAACTTTATGGGTTCTGTCCTTTAGCCAGTTTGCAACCCATCTAGTGACATAAGGGTTTACTTTTAAGCTGTTTAGCTTATCTATGATGCCTGAGTGGGGTATTGTGTCGGAGGCCTTAGCCAAGTCCAGGTATGCTGTATGGACTGCTTTGCCCTCATCAATGGCTCTAGTGACTGTTTCAAAAAAGTCAACCAGGTTTAAAAGGCAGGATCTGCCCTTTACAAAGCCGAACTGTGTGGGGTCAAGCGTCTGTAGGTCCCCTATGTCTCTGTTTATGAGTTCCATAATGATTTTTTCCATAGCTTTGCAGACCAGGCTAGTCAAGCTTATGGGGCGGTAGTTTCCAGGGTCTGTAGGGGCATCCCCCTTGTGGAGTGGGACCACTGTTGCTGTACGCCAGTGTTCAGATACATATCCCGAAGTAAGGCTAAGGTTAAATAGCATTTTTATGTGTAGCTTTAGCTCCCCTTGGAGGTCACGTAACACGCACCCCGGGATACCATCAGGTCCCATTGATGCTGTGTTTTTTGCTTTGTTTAGGGCGGTTCTCACTTGGACATCTGAGATGACAGGGAGATTACATTCAGCTGGGATAAGTATTTCTTCTTTTGGGGGTGAAGGAGGCGAGAAATTTGCACTGAACCTATCAGCCAGAATGTTAGCAATATCTGTGGGTTCAGTGTATTTTTTGTTGTTGTGAACCAACTCTGAGCATATCTGAGGGTTTCCGCCCAGGTTTCTAACATAGCTGAAGAAGGCTTTGTGGTTATCTTTAGTGTCCTTAGTGATTTTTCTCTCAAAGTTTGCCTTGGATGTTTTTATGAGAGAACATAGTTTTCTGCTAATGTTGATCAGAGATGTCTTCCATGTGATCCATGTCTTTTTCAGTTTAAATCAAAATCAGCATCTAAAAACAACAATTGGAGGAGCTGACATGAGGATATTTTAGTAACAGGAAAAATAAAATCTGCTACAACAGGTCACCATACTAAGTAAAAGTAAACTTATTGACCCTAAAGCATCAAGACCTAAATCCATGAAGTAACATTCATGCACTAACAAATAGCATAAATCACATCATGTTTTTTTTTTTTTTTTCAGGAAAGCAGGCATTTGCAGCTACAAAAAACACTATAGTCCAGTTTACAGTGATTTTTCAGTTTAAGTAATTTATTAGGAAATGTAGGTCAATGAAATGTAGCACTTGGGGAACAGGATACGGACAGTAGACCAGTCAGACATTAACCATTCGGATAATCAAAACAATGAAAAGGATGTTATAGCATAGCAACTACTTCAAAAACATACTTGACACATATACCGGACAGAGAAAGTATTTATAAAAACTGTCTTTCGGCTTTTCCCGGTTAGGGGTCGCCACAGCGGAACTCCGATCCGCTAATGATTGGCAGTTGATTTTTACGAGCTGGCTTGCCAGGCCTAACGCACAACCTTCAAAGAAGGAACGCCCATTCATGCATGTCGACACACTGAAGATGCTCTAACTAAGAATCGAATGGGCAACGTCTAACTGTGAGGCGACAACGCTACCGCAGCACCACCACCACAGTATAGAGAAAGTATTTATATAGGATAATAATCAAGCTTCTTGTAAAAATAATAGGTTACAAGTTTGATATCACTGTCTGTGAACCAATGAACTTTACTTGCCCTAGCTCAGAATCTCGTGACATCCCACTGGTTGACAGCTTTTCTCCAGCAGGTTTTCATCCTTAGCAGTAACATTTTTATGGTTAATCAGCTAGCTTCCTTTTCACATCAGCATTTCTGCTTCTCAAACACACCTCTTTAATTTTTCCATTAACCTCATGTGAGGTACTCTTTTACAAAGGATACAGTTCATTTGACTGAGTTATTTTTTGTAAAGCAAACAAACCGACTTACATAAATAACAACTTAATAAAAAGAGTCTTATATTGAAGGCATAGGCTACATTCTTTCCCATACAGTGAGTTTGTTCCCTATTTAACCATAATTAAAAAAATAATTCTGAGGTCTCAAAACCTTGGAAATCAATTATAAAAGCTGTCACAACAACTAATGTGTGCCTATTTTAACTTCTCTTTTGTGTCCTTTGCCTCAGTAATTTCTCTATTATCTAAATTATTACATTTACAGTTCATTTATTTTTGCTCATTCACTACCCTGTGCTTAGGAGAATGGGAAGCATCTTCTAGTGAGCCAGACTATCTTCCCACTGCTATCACACCTCCTCCACTAACATGTACAAGCATACCTTACCTATGCTAACTGCATGCACTCTCCTTGCATATCTTACATCCTACCAAAGCTCCATCATTCCCCCATTCAACCACTACCACTGTACTACTACTCACACCGCCACTCATGTCTCACCCTCACTCAGCTCCCCTCCCACCAACTCAAGAACCATCCCTATGCACCTCCCACATATTCTACCAACTATATTACTCAAACATAAAGCATCCCTACAACTTAACATAGTAACCCTCCCACCATACCTATTATCCACACAGCACAATCATAAAGTTTCCCTAGTAAACACAAACATTCAAAAACTGAGAAAACTAATAACCTCATGCATATCAAAACTAGCCCTAAGTGGAGACATCCATCCCAACCCTGGCCCTACCATCTCCAATCCTCATAATCAGACTAGAAACCACAACTTCTCCCATATCACAGCCAATAGAAAGCCAAGTGACTTCCTTCTACTAAGCCAAAATATTAGAAGTATATCCAACAAAGTCCATGAACTCCATGCCACCATAGACTTGTACTCCCCAGATATAGTCATCCTGACAGAAATAGGCAATGAAGAGATAATATATACCAACCTCAAAATAAACCAAAACAAAACCATCAACATAATTGGATGCTACTTCCCACCTGGCCAAAACATCCCTCCACTAGAAAACCTCCTCAGCTGGTCTACCCACCATCTCCCACAAGAAACTATCATTTTAGGTGATTTCAGTATTGACTGGCAATCCTGTTCTGGCAACCATCCAACCCATCATGTAAACCTTCATGGCTTCACCCAACTAATCCAGTCGCCAGCCAGGATAAATAAAATCTCCAGCAAGCACACTACCCTGGATTGGATACTAGTCAGTAAGAGCCCCCAGTCATATATAACAGGCTGCTTATCAGATAGCCTCAGTGATCACTCCCCAACAGTCCTACTCAAAAAATACCTATACCAAGCTAAACCTGTCATCTACCATCAAATACGTAAAAAACTAAATGTTAATCCACTCACATTCATGTAACTGGCATCCTCTAAAGTACCTCAGTCTTGATGACACACTTGAATTTTTTAATACTACCTTCCTGAGCATCCATAATTACCATGCCCCCATAAGACTTTCCAGAACCAAAGCACAACCCTCCCCATGGCTACAGAAAACCACTAAGTCAGAAATGAAAAACAGGGATAAAGCCTGGGAGCACTGGCGCAAAACCAAAACCCCCTCAACTGGACAGTAATTCCTAGAACTATGGAATAGAGTCAAAAAGCTAATAAAACGGGACAAAGTTGAATACTACCAGTCTGCCCTAGACTCCTGCCAACACAGCCCCAAACAATTCTGGTCCTCCATAAACTCCATCCTCCACCCAGGTAAAGTCAGTACCCCTCCTCCTAACATCCCTCACTCCTCTGAAAATATTGATACCTCTTCAACACACACTTCACACAAACCATACTATCACTAGTTAAACAACACAACCCCCTCCCCTCCAACCCACACCTTCAACTAGTAATCCCCCCACTGCCTTCTGTTTTTCTCCTGTACCTACCTACAACATAAAAAAACTCTTAACTAAACTTAAACCCACCAAATTAGCAGCAGACAACCTCCCAAGTGAATACCTACAAATCGCAGCTGATGCTCTGGCCTACCCAGTATCCATTTTGATTAACCGATCTCTGTCAGAAAGTTACGTTGCCACACTGTGGAAAGTATCACATATTATTCCCTTCCACAAAGACGGCCCCTCCACAGAACTAACCAGTTACCGCCCCATAGCTATTCTCTCTCCACTCTCCAAAATACTAGAGAGATGCATACACTCTCAGGTCTCAGACTACCTCCTTACTAAAAACCTCCTTTCCAATACTCAGCATGGTTTCCGACCAAACCATAGCACCACCACCGCCTTACTCTCCTTTACTAACACTATCCTTCAGCATAAAAACAATGGCTACTTTCCTAAACCTATCTAAAACATTTGACATGGTCCCACACAAACAAATCATCTCTGTCCTCAATAACCTATCCTTCTCTCAATCAGTCACCAACTGGTTTCAGAGTTACCTGTCTGACCATCAACAATCCATTGTATGGTAGAATGACATATCTCCCCAACTACCTGTCTCCATAGGGGTTCCCCAAGGATCCATCCTTGGACCCCTACTCTTCTCTGTTTTCACCAATAATCTTGCCTTTGCCACCAAACATGGCACACTCATACAATACGCAGATGACTCAACCATCATCTGCTCAGCCCAGTCCCTACCCATACTGCAAAAATTCACACAGGAAGCCTTTTCCTCTGTTGAGACTTGGTTATCCAATGCCCAATTAATTCTCAACCCAAACAAAACTAAACTACTCATCTTCCAACCCACCAAACATACTCAAAACCACTCTCACTTTAACATCACAGCAAAAGACAACACCACTATATACCCAACTGAACACACCAAATTGCTAGGAGTGGAAATAGACAATAAACTAAAATTTGACATTCACATATCCATAACCATAAAAAAAGTCCACAAAAAACTAGGAGTGTTATACAGAAAAAAGCAACTTCTCACCAAAGCAGCAAAGATTTCAATAGCAATTTCCTACCTTATCTCCACCCCATGCCTCTCCAATATATACCAACCTAAGGCAATGCAATCTAAACAAGCTAGAGACCTGCTACAACAAAATCACCAAATTCGCCACAGGGGCATCCTACCATAGTCACCACTGTCTCTCACTTGCTGAACTGGGCTGGCTTGAACTCCTTCAATGGTATCAACTCTCACTGGCCCACAAACTAGTAAACCATCCACCAAATGTCCCATCCCTCCATAATCTACTCAAACCCTATCACACCACCAGACCACTAAGATCCAGCAGCAAAAATCACTTCCAGATCACTAAAGCCAATAACTCTGCTGGTGAAGCACTATTCTCTTGCACCATAGCCAAATTATGGAACTCCTTCCCACCCTCAATTACCTCTGTACCATCATGCACCCACTTCAAAACTTTACTAAAAACACACCTAAAAACATGCTGGCTATGCCCTTGCAACTCCCACTCTAATATCACCCACCGCATCCAACCACTACCTTTCTTTCTACCCCACTAACTACCTTGATTATAGCAAGCGCAGATGCTCATAAGCCTAGTACTTATTATACAGCAGGAACTTCTTATTGTAACATTTGTTAATGTCTGTTATGTACTTCACAGATAAAGATTCTAGTTGTCTACTGATGTACTATGTTCTTCATCTGTAAATATGTTTGTAATTAATTGCTATGTTAAATTGTTAATCGCTATGTAATCCAATGTAACTACTGTCTGTTTATTTTAACTGTAGAGCTTTTCTCCCCGGGCATCCACTGAAAATGGGCCTACATCCAGTCAGACACTCCCGGTCAACAAATGTAAATAAATAAATAAATAAATAAACTATATGAGCTAATTTTGAATGGTTGAAATTCTGGGATGACACTTTAACACACAAGACATGATGAAGTCTGTGATGATATGAGGTACTGCCAGCCATGCCAGGAGATGTAGGGCAGTGGATGTGTAACATATGCCACCAAAGCTAGCTGGAATTTTGTAAATAATTATATGTCAAACTGATTTGTACAGATGCTTGTGCTCAAAATATATTTGTGAGGTTTGCTTGTGTTAAAATGTATCAATAGTGTGTCCTGATAAGAGGGAAAAGAAATGTACATGTATTATTGTAACTGAATTAAATGTATACATTGTAACAGCATATACTGGGAGATAAGAGGTTAATGCACCTGACTTTGGAAAAATATAACTGAAATTAAATTACTTTATGGGTTAAGCTATAAAGACGTTATTCCAGTTTTGAAGGGAGCCAGAGACGCAATGTCTGTACTAGAGAATAGGTTGTAGGTCCTGTTGGAAGAATGGAATGGCTTCATGGTTTTATGGCTTCCAACAGCTGCAGCACATCTGAGCAATGGTCTATCTGTGTGTATGGTAACAAATAGGTGCTAAACCCTGACACCTTCTGGCAGTGGGGTTTGCATGGGAACCAGAAACTCAGATGACCAGATGTATGTAATGTCATTCTGAACAGAAATAATGTTTTAATATTAGAGGACATCAAAGTCTCAGGAGCATTCTGTATTCTGTCTTGGATTTGACAACAAGGACCACCCACATTATCTTACCTTGCTGTATTCAATAAGTAGGAACAGCAATTCTTTTAGTCAATCAGGAATGGATAGTGAGACTAGCTAAATACTGTTTTTCTATAACCGTGAAAAACTTTCCATCAGTGTTATTTTTAATACCTCCTGTACCTGAAACTCAGGTGTTTACTGTAAATAGATATTTAGTATTTCCATGTTCTTTTATTATTTATTAGTAAATATATTTAAAAATTGTCATTGTGGCTGGTCCATTTTAGAAAATATTTAAGTTTCGAGAGTATGTGCAATTATTTATTTGGTGTTGACTCTGGCCACTCCTGAAATCCTGGCTGTTTGGTCAACATTACTATTTGTATTAATATTAATTTCACTCATCATAATTGGATACCCATTTAGGAGCCTTATAGCAACTGACTGGTGGCAGTGAAACTACCTTGTAGTCTGGACAGAAGGTGGAATAGCTAGTAAAATTGTGTCAGCCTTTCCCATGTGTGTGTGTGTGTGTGTGTGTGTGTGTGTGTGTGTGTGTGTGTGTGTGTGTGTGTGTGTGTGTGTGTGTGTGTGCAGATTAAATGCCAAAGAGTGTGTGTGTCAGCTACTTGCAGCAGGGGCACAAAACACTGGTTTCACAGAGAGGGTGCTGGAGGACTTGACTTGTACACTCACCTGAAGAACTAACCCTATAGCTGTGCCAGTGGGGAGTCTTATTCGGGACCTGAAGGGAGACAGATAGAGACACCCAGACCCGGGTCGAGTGTGTGCCCTGTGTGCTGTTAAGGGAATTTGTGCATGATGCAGAGAGGTCTGCATCTGGAAATACTGAGTATATCCATTTGTATACCAAGTGCATGTCCCTCTCCAGTGACAGTGGTAAACATTCGGGCTCCTTGATTGCTGGCCCAGAGTGGGGACATCACAAAGTTCATCAATGTGGTTAATGTTTATAATTAAATTAGTCAATATAAAACACAGAAAAAAAAATAAATTTTGTTTACAATCATTGCAAATACTCCAGAAGAACATGTCCACGCTTTTTACTTTCATTGCCAATGTTATACTTTTATTTGTATTCTTACTTTATCACTTTTGCAGTAACTTTGAAGAACAAATAAAAAAAAAATCACTCTGTAAATAATAAAGTACATGCAGATTTGTTTTTATCAAATGGTGAAACTCTCATAAGTAAAGTGAACAGCTATGACAACCTGGAATGAATCAGTAACCTGCAAATAAATTATGATTAACTGAAGAATATTTTCAAAAGTGGTAACTAGAAAAATGAGTTCATGCAACACAGAGCTAAAGCCTGGTAATCATAACTACAAACCAAATCTCAAACATCCCTGCAACAATATAAGCAGTGAAGGAACCATTGGAAACAATTCATAAAACAGTACAAAAAAAAGCTTATTATAGAAACACTCAAAATTCATAATCAAACAATCCAAAAACTTCTGGAAATCCATAAATACATTGTTCAATTCTGGAAAATCATCTTAACCCAGCTGACCCCCTACCAGTAACTTCCAAAGCATTGCATCACAGTTTAATTCACATTTTTGAAATACAGTAAGCTCCCTCCTACAGAACAAAATTATTATAAATCCAAGCATCCCACCCCAGTCACTGAAGCCACAACAGACCTTCACACTGACTCCAGTGCAAACATCTACAATTAAAACATACCTACACACCCTTAAGACAACAATAACTGCCCCTGACCAACTTTCATGTGAATACCTCAAACTCACTGCAGGTAGTCATCTATATCCTGTCTCAATTCTAATAAACTGCTCTATCAAGGAAAAATATCTATCCACCCTATGAAAAAAAACTCTTACATAATACCCCTCAATAAATACAGCTCATCAACTGAGCTCACAAACTATTGACCAAACTCCATTCTCTCATCCTTATCCAAAATCTGGAAGAGATGTATTTACTCTCTCAATTTATTACATATATTACTTCTCGTAACCTCCCCTCTGTTTCACAGCATGGTTTCAGACCTGGTAACAATACAACCACTCCCCTTCTAAGGTTCACAGACTTAATAAATCACAATAGAAATACAGGTCTTCTAACCTCAGCCCTATTTCTGGATCTATCGCCAAGACATTCAACACTCTCCTAGTTAAAGTCTCTTCCTATGGCCTATCGCCCTCCTCATTTAATTGGTTTCTTAGTTACCTCACTAATAGATCCCAAGCAGTGAAATGGCAAGTTGATTTCTCCTCCTCCTTCCTTCTTATATCCATTAGAGTACCACAAGGCTCCATCCTAGGACAAGTACTGTTTAGTTTATTTATCAATGACCTAAATACAGCAGCCAAAGAGGGGGTATAGGACAATATGCCAAATATTCCACTCTAATATGTACTGCTAGGACACTATCCATGCTCTAAAAACTCACCCAGAAATCCTTCTCCCTCCCCATCATAGAAGCTTGGTTTGACAACTCACAACTCGTTTTGAATCCAAAAAAAACTAAATTACTACAGTTCACCCCCAACTGTCTTTCTCCCCCATCAAAAAACTATCTTTTATATGCTCTCATCCAGGAAGACCAATGTAGACCTGGTATCCCACATCAAACTACTAGGTGTGATAATAGACAACCAGCTGAAATTTTATCTCCACCTTCAGCAAGCCATAAGGAAGACACGCTAAAAGCTAAGCTGCCACTATGGAGTAAACACTACCTTACTGACTCTGCTAGATAAAACATAATCACTTCTTTTCTACTCCCCACCCTACTACATGCCTCTCCTATCCTAACCAGTCTCAGCTCCTATCAGCTAAACTAGAGCAATATTACAATGACATAGCTAAATTGGCAACCAACCAACAATATACAGCAGATCACTTCCTTTCTCTGAAACAGTTAAACTGACTTAAACTAAATAACTCTCTGCTGAACTCAAAGTTAATTACAACCTTCAAACTACTGCACAACCATGAAAAACTCTCATCTCTTCACTTCACACCTTACACAACTTAGAAACCTCTGTACTCCACTGACAAATCATTACTCGCCATAACTAAACCTAACAACAATGCAGGATATTCCCTATATTCACACTGCACTGCTAAAAGATGGGATACCATCCACTGTACTTAAGAACAGTCTGCAATCAGAAAGACTTTAAATGCCAAATGAAGCAACACATGACAGATAAATGTCTCAGCACCTGCACTACCCTTAGTTAAACTGGCACTAATAAAGCTATATGAATCCATGCCATAACTTCTGCTGCCCAAAACTTAACATACTGTTATCACAACCATATCCTCCTCTGTCATCTTGTCTCCTTTATCTTACTTGTGCCTCCTCCCCTCCTTACTTTCTCTAGGCTGATCTGACTCTTTATCTTATCTTCCTATGTCCTAGATATTGAACATGTCTTTACATTAATACACATGCTTACATAAAACGTGACGATCTATACATATTGATGATATTGCATTGCATGTATCTCCCTGTATTAAAAGCAATTATTCATATAAACCCCAGCTGTTATTTTTTTTATCAGAATTGTTTGTAAATGATGTAACTGGTATCAATGACGCCTGAATAATGAAACTGTTGCTCTTGAATGAAACTGCCTGTACATGATGAAACAATGCAAAGGATGTCTATAAAATGGTGGAGTTTTTTGTCTGGGCCTCCAGTAAAAAAAAAAAAAAAGGACACTGCTCAGTCAGACTTTCTCAGTAAATAAATGCCAGCAAATAAAAATAAGGTACCTCTAAGAAAGGGAACACTAGAGAGATGCAAATTAATTTCAATAGCTAGAATGCTGGAGTAGTACATAAACACACAAAACAAACTATACATCAGACCTTTCCTCATTGTATACTCCCTTGTCCAACTTGACTGCCTTGCTCCCCCCCACACACACAGCCAGAACTCTGATACTCCATCTGTCTACCCACATTGTATTCACTCATCTATATGTGAACCTTCTTTGGCCTTCTAAATATTTTAAACTCCTTCCCCATTACTGTGCCAACTATTTCTCTACTGCAGTTTCAATCTATTTTTTGTCTCCTGTATGTACCTTGTCCTTTATAAGACCTTTTAACCTTAGTTTGTTTAATTATGCACTCTGATGGTACTGTCACTGTTACATAAACAGCACCGTTGCTGTTTTAATAAAATTAGCCTATACAGAAATTAAATTTCCTACCCTAGCCTGTTCCAATAAATACTGCATACCTCTAAACATCTTTGCTCAAGAACCTAAAAATAATGGGGTCAAAGGTCCAAAATTTGCAACACTTCTTTAAATATTACTTTCACTTAAAAGGTAGAGCCGCTGGAGTGATCCCCTGGGTGAATTTTCTATTTCCCATCAACTCATCAAGATTTCTCTTGAAGAGGGCCAGTGAGGTGCTCTGTTTGACATGTATGGGGAGTCTATTCCATAGCATGGGCAGCCTCTGGGTTATGAACCTGTTCCTCCAGCACGTTCTGTTGATTGAGGTAATGAGGCTAAGGTCTCTGGAGCATGTGGTGTGGAGGGATTGTGATTTCTTTAGATGCAGCATTTCTAACAGAGCTGGGTCAGACATGGCTGTGTAAGTCAAGCAGAGATTGCCTCTAAGTAGCGGATATAAGAGAGAGAATAGTTGGAGATTTTTGAGTCTGTCCATATAGGACACGTGTTTAAGGCCTAGAATCCTCTTTGTGAGGTACTTTTGCGGCCTCTCCAGTTGTTATAGGTGTCCAGTAAGGTGCATGGCAAATGGGGCGTTGTACTCGATGATTGGTCTAATGAGGGAAGAGTAGAGGGAGACAATTACCTCTTTCTTCCTGGATGCAAAACCCTTAGTAATGAGATGTGCCACATAGAAGGACTTTCTGACCATAGTGGCAATGTGGTGGTCGAAAGAGAGGTTGCTGTCAACTTGTGTTCCCAGAGCTCTTAAAATACCTTCTGTGTTCAGTGGACTACCATTGATGTGGTAATTCATGGGAACTGTTTTTTCCCCAAAGTGGAGGACAACACATTTTTTGGCATTGAGCTTAAGGCCATGGTTCTGACACCAGTCATTGAGGCCTTTCTGTAGGATGTCAACATCACTTGGTGAGTTAATAATAGCTCCCAACTTGCAATCATCTGCATACTTTGTCAGCCAGAGTCCCTTCGTGTTGGCCTGGAATTCAGAGAAGTATATACCAAACAGGAGAGGACCCAGGACTGAACCCTGTGGAACTCCACTCATGACTAGTTGGCAGTCTGACTTGGTGTCAGCTACTCTCACACTGTGGGTTCTGTGAGCCAGTTTGCAACCCACCTTGTGATATAGGGGTA
This sequence comes from Protopterus annectens, assembly GCF_019279795.1. NCBI lineage: Eukaryota > Metazoa > Chordata > Ceratodontiformes > Protopteridae > Protopterus > Protopterus annectens. The sequence continues at coordinate 907,370,143 of NC_056747.1, read as the reverse complement.
GATGCCTAGCTTACTGAGTTTTTTTTTATGATTCCTGAGTGGGGAATGGTATCAAAGGCCTTGGCCAGATCAAGGTAGGCTGTGTGAACCACCTTGCCTTCAATCACAGCTCTGGTGACTGACTCAAAGAAGTTGACCAAATTGAGCAGGCATGATCTACCCTTCACAAAACCAAACTGTGTGGAATTCTGAGTTTGGAGATTCCCTATTTCCTTGTTTATTAGGTCCATGATGATGCGTTCCATAGCTTTGCATATCAGACTCATTAGGCTACTGGGGCGATAGTTCCCAGGGTCTGTAATCGCTCCTCCTTTGTGGAGAGGGATGACTGTAGCAGTTCGTCATTCAGTAGGGACAAAGCCTGAGATGAGGCTGTGATTGAACAGGGCACACAGGCGAGGTGCCTGTCCACTCTGTAATTCATGTAGAACAAAGCCAAGGATATTGTCAGGTCCCATAGAAGCTGTATTCTTGGCCTTGGACAGTGCTATTTTAACCTGTGCAGAAGTAATGATGGGTGCCTGGAAATCTACTGTTAATGTGATAGGTCCTTTGGGAGGGGAGGGAGGGGTAAAGCTGGCATTGAATCTGTCGGCCAGTATATTGACAATATCGTTTGGCACGGTATAGGAGGTACTATTGTGCAGTAGCTCAGAGAAAATCTGGGTATTGCCATGGAGATTCTTTACATAACTATAGAAGGTCTTGTGGTTGTCTTTACTATCTGCTGCAATTCTGTTTTTGTAGCTAGCTTTAGAGGATTTGATGAGGGATCTCAACTTTTTGTTGAGGCTGATAAGGGAGTTTTCCAGTCTTGGGACTTCACCTTATTCTGCATCACTTTCCTCCTCCTGTTGTAGAGTTTGCTTATGGTAGGGGACTAACAGATTGGCTTCCTATTTTTGGAGGAGAGCATCTTGGTTCTATCGGGCATGGTGAGATCCATGCATTTGTGTACGTGTTCATACAGTGCATTGGTGTATGATTCAGCAGTCATGCAACTATTCTCCATTTGCATAGGTGCTGTGAAGTTAGCCACCACTGTTTTTAGGAGCCCAGAGGTAGCTTTGGATAAGTTTTTTATGGTGGTTACCTTTACGTGGGGGGTGGGGGGGTGGGAGGGATGTGGATTTCCAAGGTGAATAGTTTCTGGTCAGATCTAACCAGCGAGGAGTTGTCTATTGGTGTAGAGCAACAGTCACCAATGTTAGTAATGAACAGGTCAATGATGTTCTTACCTCTATTGGGGGTAAGAACAAGCTGGTCCAGGGCATTGGAATTAATGAATTCCAGTAAATGTTGGGCAAGTGTATTGGTACATGAGTAGTTTTCCAAGTTAATGGAGGGGTAGTTGAAGTCACCCAGTATGAGAGTGTTAGATTGGATCCTAATGTTCTCCAGGGTGCTTAGGAATGTGGAGTGTGAGTCTTGGAACATGGTTGGGGACCTGTAGCAGGCTATGACCTGAATCGCTGTCTTATCAAATGTTAGCAGCACCTGAAGTATCTCTGATTCATTATGTTGGGCTACCATTCTGGAGGTGTGCACATCCTTTATGAATATGGAAACACCACCATCTATGGAGCTTTGGTCCAGGTTCTGGGGCCGAAATGTGTGGAATGAGTTATAGCCTGGTAGTGCAGGGGTGCTTTCTGCTGCCCTGAACCATGACTCTGTTACAGCACAAATGTCGATGTTCTCCATTTTAAGGAGTGCTTTGAGTGAGTGCATTTTGAAATGTAGACTTCTAGCATTGAGCAGAATGACCCTCATATTGCATTTGTTTGTAGCTGTTACGGTGGTAATTTGGTATTTTGAACACCACCTAAAAAAGGTAGTATAGGGGTGGCAAGAGCCTTGGCCAGTATACGGAAGCCCAGGGATGACAGATGCAGGCCATCTCTGACAAAGCATCGAGTTCTGTCAATCATGTCATCCCAGACAGATAATGGATCCACTTAGAATGACACCAGAAGCTTAACCAATTGTTGAAATCAATCATTTCCCGCTTGTACTGTGGTATCATTCTGGGTGATGGTAGGATGTTGCTCAGGGCTAGGGTCATACCCACTTGGGCTACATAATCTAAGAGCTCCTCCATGTCTCTCTTCATGTAGTTCAGGGAGGTATATCTCAGGTCATTCACACCCACATGTACAATGACAGAGTCATATTTGTACCTGTTGTTGAGGGACCTGCGTGCATACGTTATGTGGCAGATCCTGGCACCTGATAGGCAGCTGACTGTGACTTTCTCCTTATTCAACCTAGTGAGTGGGACATCAATGTGCCTCACTATCAAGTCACCTATGACTAGCATGTTGGGCATGCTGTTTTGCCTTAGGGGCTTTGGTTGAGTGGATAGTTATGTATCTCATGACTGGTGTTGTGTTGTGGTGGTCGAGTCCGTTTCTACCTTGGAGATCTCTGCTGTTTGGATAGATTTTTATTGAGAGCCTCCACAAAGGTGGGTGTGTGGTTTGTGTTTTTATGTGAAGGTAGTGCTGGTGTGTGTTCTGAAGGGCTGTGTGTTCCATTTGGTGAGGTGCAAGTGTTGACCTTCTCTTCTTGACCAGCTATTCCGGTCTTGGCTGGAGAGTGCGTGGCTTCCAATTTGGATATATAAGTGCATCTCTCACAAGTCTGAGTGTTGGGATGTAAGAGGAGAGGGTTGTCTGTGTACATGAGGCAGTTGCTACATTGCCTCAGGATGCCCAAGTTCACCAGATTATTAAGAGAAAGCACAGCCAACTGACCTTTAGACATGCCTGGAGGGGTGGGCATTAATAATAAGTACTGGAGCTGTTTCCTTGTAGAACGTTTAGTGCTGGTAGCACTTTTGTGTGCTACAATAATTGCTACAAGAAGTCTGGTAAAGTGCAGTAGGGGAGAGAACTAGCAGATCTAAGGGAAAAGTTGAAGAGCAAACTTGGGCACCTCTCAGAAGCTTACAAACAGTCCTGAATACAGTAAATCTGTATCTGGACTAGACTAGTTACAGGAAAGGCAGGAAACAAGTGCAAACATGGGCTTTTAAACCAGAAAGTTGAAATAGATGGAAAGACTGCCCAAACGGCCAATAAACTACAATTTCTGGGCCAGAAACCACTCCTCTTGTGGTAGATGGGCTACCTAGTGCTTACCACTCCCACTGACAAGCTAGAAGGCTTCCCTCTGACACAGAAAGGCTTGGGGGGCTCAGAAGCTTACAAACAGTCTGGATACAGCAAATCTGTATCTGGACTAGATTAGTTATAGGAAAGATGGGAAACAAGCGCATATGCACAAATTAAATATACTGATCCCAAGGATATTGCCAATATCCTGGCAGATCGATTCAGTGCCAACTTTACCCGCCTTTCACCCCCTAAATGGCCCATCTCAATACTGGAAGATTGCCAAATTCTGGTAATAATGGCCACACAGGTAAAAAACGCACTCTCCAAAGCTAAGAATACAGCATCCATGGGACCAGATGACATCCCAGGCTGTGTACTACATGAACTACAAAATGAACTGGCACCTCACCTAAGTGTCATGTTTAATCATAGCCTCACCTCAGGCTTCGTGCCCCCTGAGTGGCACACAGCTACAGTTATCCCACTCCACAAGGGGGGATCCCACCTTGGATCCCAGAAACTACCACCCCATCAGTCTGATGAGCCTGATCTGCAAGGCCATGGAACATATTATCATGGAACTTATAAACAAAGATATTGGCAACCTTCAAACACTGAACCCCACCCAGTTTGGGTTCGTGAAGGGCCGATCTTGTCTCCTGAACCTGATTGACTTCTACATATCAGTCTCCAGAGCCATAGACGAGGGTAAGGCGGTCCACACAGCCTATCTGGACCTCGCCAAGGCCTTTGACACCATCCCCCACTCTGGAATCATAGATAAACTTACTAAGCTGGGCATTAATCCCTATATCACTCGATGAGTTGCCAACTGGCTTACTGACAGAACCCACACTGTAAAAGTAGCTGACTCCAACTCCAGCTCCAGACAAGTGACAAGTGGAGTACGTCAGGGTTCAGTCCTGGGACCACTCTTGTTTGGCATCTACTTCTCTGAAGTACAGGCCAATACTAAGGGACTCTGGCTAACAAAGTTCGCAGATGACTACAAACTAGGAGCCATTATTGAATCTCCAAATGATGTGGATACTCTACAAAAGGGCCTTACAGAAACAGATGCTTGGTGCCAGAGCCATGGGTTCAAGCTCAATGCCAAGAAATGTATAGTTATCCCCTTTGGGAAAAAACATGTACCCATGAATTACCACATAGGTGGCAGTACACTAAACACCGAAAGTGTGATAAAAGACTTAGGGACACAGGTGGACAGTGGTTTTACCTTCAATAACTACATCACCACAACAGTCAGTAAATCCTTCTATGTGGCGCTCCTCATCACTAAGGGCTTTTCATCCAGAAAAAAGGAGGTCATTGTCCCACTGTACTCATCCCTCATTAGATCCATTATAGAACACCCCATTTGGTATGTACCTCTCAAGACACCTGAAACAACTGGAAAGGCCATAGAAATACCTAACCAAAAGAATCACAGGCCTAAAGCAGATGCCCTATGCTGGCCGCCTTAAAAAACTCCAGCTATACTGTCACATATCGTCTACTCAGAGGCGATCTCTGCTTAACATACAAGGCCATGTCAAACCCAGAGCTGTTGGACACCCTACACTTAAAGAAATCCAAATCCCTCAGAGCCACATGCTCCAGGGATCTAAACCTTGTCATCACAATAAACAAAACATGCTGGAGGGATAGGTTCCTGACCCAGGGAATTGTTATGGCTAGGCATGTAATAGGCCCTAGGGCTGATAGCCTAGTACTAACCTATGAACCTATGTGGGATGTTAAATCAGAATGTTGAAAGAGATGGAAAAAACTGCCCAAACGGCCAATGAACTACAATGTCTGAGCCAGAAACCACTCCGCTTGTGGTAGATAGGCCACCTAGTGCTTACCACTCCCACTGATAAGTTAGACGGTTTCCCTCCAACACAGAAAGACTTGGGGGGCTCAGAAGCTTACAAACAGTCCTGGATACAGCAAATCTGTATCTGGACTAGACTAGTTACAGGAAATATGGAAAACAAGTGCAAATGTGAGCTTTTAAACCAGAAAGTAGAAAGAGATGGAAAAACTGTCCAAATAGCCAATAAACTACAATTTCCATGGTGTATTTATCTGCATTAAGAAAGAAGAAATGTTAGCATCCCCCCATGGCACAGATAAAGCTCTGACTTCATCTTATATGACTCACATGTGATTAGCAGCATGGATATTAGATGGCACTAGAGAGGAAGTGGGCCAAGAAGTGGCTGCTGTCTACTTATATATGGGTTGGAAACAGGTCTAGCTTGATGCTTGGATATTATCTGGGGGGGGGGGGACTGGCCTGCTGAGCACATGGTGTCAAGGAATGCATAGCACTAACTTGGAAAGGCACATGTGGGGAGGCACTCATACTTTCCATGGTTCAGCACATAGTGAAGTTCTAGAGACCTGCCACTAAAGTTAGAAGCACCAGTAAGGTAGGGAATCAGTCTGCTGGGTGTAGCAGACTTGATCATTCCTTACTGCTTGACTCTCCATTCTCTCTTACGAATGAATGGACTAATTAGGCCCTCCAGGGAGGGAACAATAGGCTTTAGGGCTCTCAACTAGCTGGAAGGTATCTTGGCTCCTCCCCTAAGATAGGAGCTAATATGCTGATTGGACAAAGGAAATGGAGACATTGAACCTGATACAGGGGATGAAGGGAATGGGTAAAAAAAAAGAATGGAGAAATATAGATTAAAAGACTTAAGCAGAAAGTCTTTTCTACCTTCAAAGGATTGTCAGTGATCTACAACCTGTTTCTGAGGCTGTCCACCACAGTCTGTTTTTATTTGGTAGGAAGTAGAGAAGTTAAAGCTGGCCTTGCAATGGATTATTACTACTGCTTTGCTAAGAATGAAGACTTTTATTTTAATATCACTGGTTATGCATAGACAAAGCCCTGTAAAAGAGTAAAAGAAATGGTCTAGTTCTGTATACCATATCATCCTCTGAACATGGCCAGGATAGGGTCAGTTCAAACGAAAATTAAACAGCAAGAAATAGCTGTGTATGTTGCTCCTGAGGCCATATAATAGGAGACCAGAAAAGCTTTGTATAAAATTTTTAAGAAAACAATGTGGCAAGGGAGCATGGAAGAAACGTTTTAAGAATCGCAAGAAAACCACATAAGCCAAATAACTCCTGTCTTTCAAAAGTGAGACATAAAATAAAAGGACACAGTCTGGACAGCTTGCTGTAGCCTATCTGAAAGGAGACATAAGGAATTCTAATTTCTCTGAAAGTGTGGTGAATGACTTGAGCATTCTTCTTGAAGAGGAAGCAGTGCTCAAGGCAACAAGAGAATTCAGATAAGCTTTGGTTAGACTTAAGGTAATTCATTAGATTTATCTACTTGGTCAATTTAAGAAAGTAGCATTGATACAAAATACAATATGCTTACTAGTCACTGATAAACCCACCTATAAAGTGTCCAGATTTTTGCATAATGTCCTCAATTTTGCCTCATATTTTTGGTTTGTTCCTCATAAAATGGACCAGATGTCAAAAGAGTTGCTCTTGGTATAAGTGACTTACTTTGTTGTAATGCCTTTCTATAAACAGGCTTACACCGGGAGGCAGATTCTAAAAGACCTGTTCTCAGTGTAGGTGGTCACTTAAAGTCTTTGGAATTGCACCCAGTGTGTATGTGTATGTTTTTTTTTTTTTTTTAATCATTAAGGATAGGATTGAAGTCACTAAATAATGACATACATTTGAATTTCAGAAACTATTCTCTATTGTAAATTCATTACTCTAACAACATTCTAAGCAATATTTAAGTTTTCCCTGATTTTTGGTCTTTGTCCCCTATTATATTTGGCTTTGTCCAGATTATTTGCACTTAGAGGTTGAGAGGTATACTGCTAGTGGTTTTCTGCTGAATACTTTACCTTTCAAATTATTCAGTGTAGGTTACTACTCTGCTCTGGCAAAGAAGCTCTCACCTCAGGAATCATCATATTTCTTGGGAAGTCATATCAGTGACAAACTACATATACCCCAGTGTTCTCTTGTTTGCTATGAAAAAGCCTTTTCCAGACTAACCCAAACCTCTTGAAACAGCTTTCCTACTGAAATCACCTCAACTGAAAAACTTGCATTGTTTAAGAAAAGAAAAGTGAAATTATATCTAACAAAATAATTCAAATGCACCTTTTTCAGATACTGTTCATTTTTAAACTTTTATATATATATATACATATATATTATCCATAACTGTTACTTTTATTATTATATGCAGCATTATAGGTGTGAAACTGGGACTTGGAAGAGCTTCCTTCCTCAGAAAAACAGTTGCATTAATTAAGCTCTCACCATATTATCTCTAGAATATTTATTTAGACCAGCATCAACACTGTACATTCACTCCAACAATATTGTTTTCAAAACAACAGGATTAACACCAAACATAAACTCATTTTTGCAGCATCAACAATAACAGAAACAACAAAAAATTAACACTACTATATATTTTATCTTTTTTTTTAATTTTTATTTGTTTCTTCTCTTCAACACCGTGGTTTAACTTTGTGAGATGACAAAATTAAATCAATAGTAGGTGATAATCCAAGATTTGCTTTTAAAACAAATCCAATTTAAAGAGGTTTCTTTGTCAGACAACTCAAGATGTTAAAAAGAATTTGACCACCAAGAAAGGTACTTTCCCTTGCTATAGACGCAAAGCCTGTCCTTACTTAGACAAGGATCATTGATTTTTACATCCTGTAAGTAAACAGGAATATGGCACTAACAAATATGTGAACTGCAATACAAAGGACTTGATTTATGTAGCTAGATTTGGCAGTTGCTCAGCATTCTATGTAGGGAAGACAAACAATATTTAAAGACAGACTTTTGTGGCACTATAGTGATATAAGACTGGATGTCAGAACAAATGCTTTAGCATGTCGTGTGCATACACATCCTACTCATCAATTTTTATTTTCCTGTTTAGAAAAAGTGGATTTTAGCAATAGAGGTGGGGATATTAAAAATCAAACTCAAGTAATAGAACTAAGGTGGATAGCAGACATGCGAGCAGATAAGCAGCCTGGACGTAATGGCATGGTCCCTTTAAAACCCTTACTTAAGGGTAGAAGCCTTAGGGAATGATATACTAACTTAATTGGATGAAAGGATCTTCTTATTCTCCTGTTTCTTAAGGCTGTTTATGGATCTCAAGAAGGCAGTTTGCCAAAAACACTTCTCCTCTAACAGCTATTTTGTGATTTTAATCTGCTTAATAAACGCTTTTTGACAGAGATTTTAACTTGGAAGCTTTTCCTATCTCCGTGGCTGAACAGTGATTTTATCATTACTCCCCTACTAACCTTCTCTGCTGATACTATTTTGACTTGCTGCAGTGTTTTATAATTCAAAGTTACAACTTATTTCCATTTACAGTCCTTCTCTTATCTATATGAGCCAACTAACCAGTGTTTGCACATATTCCTAATGTATTATCCTCCCCTCCCTTAGCTATGTACATTTCATGTTCTTTCTGTTTCATCTCAACATTGTGTTTTGCATTTGTCTTTTTATTTGCTTATTACCAGTGGAAATTAAGAACTGTTCCCAATAACAACTCCTTTTTCCTAAACTGTTCTCTAAACTGAGTTACAAAATTAGCACCTGCCCTCCTGGTTTTCTGATGTCTTCAACCAAATCTGATGATTGTTCTTCAGCTAATCACCCTACTATTATATCCTTTCAAACAGCCATATAATCATCGTTTAAACATCTCTGATAAATTTTCATCTGCGCTGCATGGGCTTACAGTGAGATTTTTGGGACACCTAACCCTACCTTCTCTGTGGAAAGCATCCAGACCTCATTAAATCTGTTAACTAAGAGCACAGGGAGTGGTTTGTAATGACTATTCAGTCATTTTCTAACTAAATATGGTATTATATTTCAAAACTCAGCATTAACCTCTAAAGGTACAATGAATATTTAAAGCATTTAGATTGATCTTTTCCATAAAACCAGAAGTGAATGTTTTCAGAACTGCAAACCTTAAAATAAGATCACCCTATGCAACTATCAAGTGCATATCTTGCTGTGTATTCTGTTTCTAAGTAAGTAGATTGCTGTGTCGTACATTAGCACATTTTAGCCCTGCTTAGCACACCCCAGAATGTGACTGGCATGTCTGCACTATACTTACTGCCTGTGTTATCACTTTGTTGTGACCAAAGTCTGTGTACACAATTAAAAAATTATTCCTATCAGATTTATTTGTTTTAATCTATTAAAAATAAACTCTGCCTTGCTAGAATATCTTGCTTATCAACTGAAACATACCTTTTGTGTCCCTCATTTTCAGGGACAGCCCTGATATCAGATCATTGTTGTTCTGTCCTTGCTAAAACTGGCAATTCTTTTGAGAAAAGACAGTGAATTACAGTCATTAAATAATAACTACAATAGTCACAGTCCTCTTTTACTTTAGAAAATGCATGTTTATGTTCATGCTGCTATTCTGTCAACTTACTGTGCTGATGTACTAGTATTTAAAATGTGTCCCTGATTAGAGCTATGAATGAAATCTAACAAATAAACAGTCTGCATCCATTCTCCTAAGACCTCTGAATTAAGATTCAGCTTTGTTATAAAGTCTAGTCATTTCTGTTCCATCTACTTGACTCCTACTTCATATTTATTTTATATGGAGAATCGGATTTCTGAATCAAATCCATAATGCTCACTTTGCATCGTTAACTGTAATGTTGTTATTTATTTAGAAAGTCATTGTTTTCACTGGTTTTTGAGACTTTAAAGATCTATAATATTCCTGAAACTATCCTGACTTGTAAATGCAGAGTGTGACAAGTTAGTTTAGTGCCCTGCAGTTTTATGACTGCATCCTGCTGTTTAAGTGATGTCTGTTAAATCATCAGTTTCAACTTCAGTCACATTTGCTATATAACAATACAAGATTCCATTTTCAAAAGCAACTGCTTTTAAAAATTGATTACTACTAATACAGTCAAAAATAGTTATTAATAATTCTGAAACACTGGAAGAGTAATGACCAGTTATGCTGTGTACTACCTCATAAAATATTTTTGAAGCAAAGCTAATATAAAATTCATAAACTAATGACTGACTGCACGCACACTAAAAACAATGTGCCATTTTAAAGCATTGCTTTACAATGTCAACATACGGTTTTCCTTGCTGGTAAAAGCCGTGGTATACTGTCCCACCTTTCGCATTAATAACTATCATAATATACTGGTACAATGATATCCCTTATTAAAGGCCAAGACATTGTAATAAAATAAAACTGCAGTATATGCTCAGAACATTAAATAATATTATACCGCTGTACAAGACAGGGAACAGTGTGACCTTCATATGACCTTGTAACAACATATAGCAGAATTGTCTGGCAAGTCTTTCCATCTCTCCACTTCTTTAACCTCCTTACCAGGACAAGATACAGGAGGTGACCACTCTCTCAGGGCACATATATTTAATACAGGACACTAAGACCAGTCAACAAAGCACTGTCTTAACACCAGCACAGATTTTATTTTTTTAATTTAACAAAAAAAAAAAAAATACCACCCAAAGCAAAAAAAGAGAAGCCCATCCTTCCAATGTGAGGGACCCAGTACAGACTTGCACTGCACACTGCACCGGCAGGAGCAATCATAATTCTCCCAGAGCATCTACCACCTCATTGTTGAGAGCTGTGAACCGAGTCAAGCCATTTGAGCTGATGTCTCAACATACATTAAGAATGGCTGTACCCAGCATTAGGCCAGAAATCTATAATGTTCCAGGTCTAGAATGCTAACAGTATGTAATGTACCACTTCTAGAAACTGTTTCCAGAATTATGCTAACAATCTATATTATACAAAGTCCCTATTACTATTCGAAAACGTGCATGCTGATTGGCCCAGCCCAACCAGCGTGCCAGTTGTAAGTCCCACAATATACCAACGGAAAAAGGTCCGGTTGCCCAGACTTTTTTCTGTTGGTATAAAGTGCCCCAAAACCTTTTTTTTTTTACAATTTAAAAAAAAAAAAAAAAAAAAAGAGAGAGAGAGAGAAAACGGAACAACGGAGACTTTCTTTTCTCCTTTGCTTCCATTTCAAAGCATTGATGTACTGGGTATGCGTGGGAATGCAAGTCCCATACGCATGCGCAGTACATCAAAACAAAGAAGCAGTATACCACAACCGGTGGAAGAACAGTAATCTGCCATTATACAAAGATATTATTTAAGAAAAGTAAGTATTTTTTTCTTAAATAATGTCATTGTATAATAGCAATAACTGACTCTGTGGTTGTGGTATATTGAAGATTTACCCATGGTTGCGTTTGTTTAATCAAGAGGGCTTCGCCCTTGTGATTTAACCTCACCAACCGTGGGTAAATCTTCAATATACCACACCACGTCTTCGGTTATTGCTTTAATATACCACATCTAGACATGTTTGCGACCAGGGCTCTGGCTCCCTAAGTTTGCAGATGATGCAAGCTAGGAGCAGTCACTGATTTCCCAAATGATTTTTTTTTTTAATATAATATCCTGGCAGGGTTAACCATATATAGGGAGGCAATGTGTTTTGGGGACCGTTGACAATTTTCCTTTTTTAACATAATACACTGGCAGCCTGGCAGAGTCAACCAGATTCTAGTTGTTTGTGTGTTTTGGAGGCTGCATTTTCTGAAGCAGAGGTGTGTGTATGTGTGTGTGTGTGTGTGTGTGTGTGTGTGTGTGTGTGTGTGTGTGTGTGTGTGTGTGTGTGTGTGTGTGTGTGTGTGTGCACACGAGAGTGAGTGCGATTACTACAGGCAGCAGCATGAGTAAAGAGGTTTGCATACCTCTGGACCTTTCAGCTGAAGAAATATGGCTAAAATAAATGGGGAATAAATGCTCTAAAATAGAAACAGATTTTAATTATTGCTCTCATAAAATTACAAAGTTGCTTAAGTAAAAGATTTGTGTTAGCATGAATTTTCTGAAAGAAATAAAAGTCTGAAACTCAAATGTATGTCATTATTTAGTAACTTCAATCTGCAATGACTGCCAATGATCCAAATGATTTAAGATTAAGGGAACAAAAATAAAATAAATACCTAGTTATTATTTAAAAGTGTTATATTTTGGATGTAAAATGCTTCGTCCAACACCATTAACATATGCTACAGCAAGTTTGAAACATTATGCAGAGGAATTATTTTACATAAAAATATATTAAAACTATATTAATAAAAAATAGAAAATAAGTAAAACACAACAATTTTACAGAGAGTCCATTCTCTAAGAGCAATAATGCCCTCCAGGGTATCTGTTAATGTGTAATTAATGCCCTTCCAGGGGTGTAGAAGCCCTCCTCCTGTGGCGTCGGGCCTCATAACACTCCTTGGTGGGCTTTAATTACACATTAACACGCACCCTGTCAGGCATTATTGCTTGCATGCACCACATCTACTAGCTATACCCAGCATTATGCCAATGCTGTATAATGTACCACATTTAGAAGCTGCTCCCAGCATTCTACCAACAATCTATAGTGCACCACATCTAGAAGCTGTTACCAGCATTATGCTAACAATCCATAAGGTACCACGTCTAGTGACCGTACCCAGCATTATGACAACAATATATAATGTAAAATGTCTAACAGCATTAACTTAACTCTCTAAAGATTACCTCATCTAGCAGGTGCGCCCAGCTTTACACTACTCATCTATAGTATGCCACATCTATCTGCTATACCCAATACTTTGACAGCAATATATAATATAAAATGTCTATCAGTCGTACCCAGCATTAGGCCAATACTATATAATGTGCCTCATCTACCAACTATGCCCCGTATTCTGACAGCAATATATGTAATATAGCATTTCCATCAGCTATACCCAGCATTAGGCCAGCACTATATAATGTGCCTCATCTACCAGTTAGACTAATACTACTTTTCTATTCCCTGACCTAAGTGAATCCAGCTTCTTCCTATCTGCCTTACTGTACAGTAAGTGTACTGAGAACATATTGGCCTTACAGATTTCTGCAGCAAAAATGCTAGGAAAAGCTCACTGATAAGGGGATTTCACAGCTGAAATGATCTCAACTTTCTAAAAGAAAGAAAAGGAAGATACCGTCAGTTAAAAGTAATTATACTGCGCACCTTGTCACGCTGCAGGTTACTGCTACAAAAGAGGTAGGAAAGGCTCATGACTAGAGAAACTTCCACAGGTAAAATTCCCTTAAGTTTCTAAAAGCAGCAAAGGGAAGTATCATCCAGTTATAACTAATATAAAGCAATACCCAAAATCAAATGAAACTGCAGAAGTGTCTTTAGAGCTGCAGACGCATTTTCCATCATGTTTGCATTAGATTATTCTGCACTGAACTGATAATTCTGCCGGAGAGCCTTCCCCACTCCACAGATCATTTTACTGCTTTAGTTGAATCTGATTAAACAGTTTAGCTGATTCTAAAATCTTCTCTGGTGAAAGCAATTCCTTCAGCCACAGTCTTCTACAAAGACTTTTCCCACCTGCAAAAACAGTACTGAAGCAGTAGCCAGCCCCAGCCTAACAGGGCATGTTGTTAGAACCACAGCCTAACAGTAGACTCAGTGGACCTCAGATAAATGCTGCTCAAATACAAATAAAATTAAGAGCCATCACCTCAAACAGTCAGAGTAACAATAGTCTCTCTCTCTCTCTTGCTCTCTCATAGGTTCATAGGATATTAGTAGGCTATTGACCCGAGGGTCTTTACAAGCCTAACCCTTAAATCTCAATCTAATATTAGATGAGAGATATCGTCTATGCCCAAGGTTTTTCTAGCAAGGACTACCCATGCCCAGGAGAGAAGCCGGGGCAATCACCGGCAGAAATTTATGGCTTCCTATCCAATCATCCAGGTTGCACTTAAACAAGGTCATGGAAGTGGTCTGCTTGATATAGAGTAGAATCCGATTCCAGAGGAGTGACAACCTCTGAGAGATGTATCTGTCTCTCCAACAGGTCCTGTTTATGTCACAGGCTAGATTGAGGTCCCTGGAATGAGTGACTCTAGTCCCACTGCATTTCCATTAGATTTGGGTCAGAGATAGCCCTATAAACCAGACATAAGTCACCTCTAAGTAGTCTATTCACTGCTGAGTACAGTGACAGTGACTTCAGTCTGTCCATATAAGACATGCGCTGGAAACCCTGAATTTTCTTAGTTAGAAATCTCTGAGGTCTCTCAAGTTGCTGCAGGTATCTGGTATGGTACATACCAAAGGGAGTATTATATTCAATAATAGGCCTGATAAGGGATGAGTACAGGGGAGTTATAACCGCTTTTGTTCTTGAGGTGATTCCTTTGCTAATCAGGTGAGTGAAGTAGAATGCCTTCTTCACCACAGTAGACACATGGTGGTCAAAGTTGACGTAACAGTCAACATGTGTTCCTCTGTCTCTCACACCTCAGTTGGTACTTATGGTATTATTGTTTATTTTATAATCAGCAGGTACATTGTTTTTACTGAAGGGAATGATGATGCATTTTTTAACATTTAGTTTAAGACCATAGCTTTGGCATCAATTATTGGTTTGTGTAAGCCCCTTTTGAAGTACGTTGACATTGTTAAGGGATTCAGTGATAGCATCTAATTTGTAGTCATCCACAAACTTGTTTAGCTGCAGCCCCTCTGTTTTGGCCTGGACTTCTGAGAAATATATACCAAACAGGAGGGGGCCCAGCACTGACCCTTGTGGGACCCAACTGGTGACAGATCTGCTGGTAGACGTAAAGTCTCCCACTTTGATAGTGTTGTCAATCTGTGAGTCAGTTTGCAAACCAGCTGACACCATAATGGTTGATATTCAACTGGGTTAGTTTGTCAGTAATGCCTGAATGTGGGATAGTGTTGAAGGCCTCAGCCAAGTCAAGATAGGCTGTGTGCATGGCATTGCCCTCATCTATGGCTCTGGTCACGTTCTAGAAGAAGTTCACCAGGTGTAGCAGGCATGATCTGCCCTTGACAAAACTGAACTGGGATGGATCCAAGCTATGGAGGTCACCTATATCCTTATTTATAAGGTCCATGATGATTCAATCCATTGCCTTACAGATAAGGCTGGTTAAACTTATGGGTCTATAGTTACCTGGGTCCATTGCCAAGCTGCCACTGTGGAGGGAGATAACAGTCACTGTTTTCCATTCAGTGGGGACAAAGACAATACTCAGGCTGTGATTGAATAGAGTGCCTAATGGAGTAGCTAGCTCTTGTTTTAGAACATTAAGAATGCAGCCTGGAATGCCATCTACTCCCATGGAGGCTGCATTCTTAGCCTTGGAGAGACCATTGATGACTTGCTCTTTGGAGATGCAGGGAGAAGGAGATGATAAAGACATGGTTTGCGGTATGCTTGGGGAGATGGGTGGAATAAAAGTTTTGCCAAACCTGCCTGCTAGCAGGTTTGCAATTTCTGCAGGGTCAGTGTGTGATGCCATCCACAATTAGTTCAGCACACATCTGAGTTCTACCTTTTAGGATGCTGGCATAGCTGAAGAAAGCCTTATGTTTATCTTTGACCATGGTTGCTAATTTTTTCTCATTGTTGCTCTTTGATGATTTTACAAGTTGTCTTATTTACTTGTTTAGCTGAAGAGGGTGCTCTTCCACTTCTGGGATCTTATTTTTGTATTTTTAGACAGCAGCTTATTTCACTTATTGTACAATTTATTAATGCTAGACGTCCATCAGGATGGTTTGTTTTGTATAAATGAGCCAAGAGCCACTCAACTGTACAGACTTTATAAAGGCACTAAAAACAAGATAAGGTGATTAATAAGCTCTCCACCCAATACAATTATATGCAGAAATCTTAAGTGTTCTCCAACTTAAACAGACCAGGCTACCTCCCAGTGCACTAGATGGAAAATCCACTGACCTTGATGAGAAAACAAGTGTTTACTAGAGTGCAAAACTATATTACTTTATCCAATAGCTAGGTAGATAATGAATTCTAATGAAGTAAAGCAATACAACAAATAAAAGGCAAAATGCACTTTTTGGATATAAGCACAAGGAAAGGCAAATAAATAATTCAGATAAAAAATTCAATATATCAGCAGCAGTGTAGAAAGGGAGGAGCTTATTAATATCAATTTACAATAGAGGGGGAAGCTTACAATCACTCATTGGTAAGATCAGACCATAAACTAATCTCACTGGACATCCATATTCCGTCCCCACCCCTAGCCAAGGAAACCACGGTGAAGAACTTCTCAAAAGCAAACTTCACACCTCTCAAAACCGAGGTGGATTCTTTCAAAGCCCCTGGGCCAGTGGAAAATATGGCCCAAAATGCAGAAGCCTTTACAAAAGCATTCTATGGACACCTACAGGAATGCATGGAGCATGCTATCCCAAATAAAACCAAGACTCACTCCTCCAAAGGCAGGAGACCTGTCTGGTGGACCCCAGCCATAAATAAGCTATACAACAGAAGGAGAAAGCTACTACATGATAGAGCAAAATCCAAAAAAGGGAAGGCGTCTCTGATCAGTACTAGCAAGAAACTACGATCCCTCATAAAATCATCTAAGGCCAGCTTCGAAAGAAAAATTGCATAAGACACTAAAGATAATCACAAGGCCTTCTTTAGTTATGTCAGAAACCTGGGAGGCAACTCCCAGATATGCTCTGAGTTAGTGCAAAATGACAAAAAATACACTGAACCCACAGACATTGCCTTGGCAGAAAGGTTCAGTGCAAACTCCCCCCCCCCAAAAAGAGCAAATGTTTATCCCAACAGAGTGTAGCCTTCCTGAGATCACAGATGCACAGGTGAGAGCTGCCCTCTCCAAAGCAAAAAACACAGCATCAATGGGACCAGACAGTGTCCCGGGCTGCATCTTACACGATCTCCAAGAAGAACTAAACCCTCATATTTTAGACCCCCCACCTAGAAACAACATAAACTTTATAACCATGACTATCACACAACTAAATCTAGTCTGTCTTCTCATAATTCTTTACAACACTACAAGTTATCACTCTAACAATATCCCTAAACTTAGTAGCACAACACTGCACTATGCACTCTCATACACAGACACCACACATTATAATAATATCTGCCCACACTTATTCAAGAACTACATAATGGACCAATTCAGAACTAAACACATATGCTCTCATTCCTACTCCAAAAAAACACAATACTTTCTCACACTCCTCACCAAACTCCAACATCTGTATAACCATTTTAACTCCAGGCTCACCATAAGTGGGGATATCCACCCCAACCCAGGCCCAAATCCATCCTGTCCAACACAAACTGCTCAAACACAAATGTCAGAACATAACACCCCCACTTTCTTCATCCCTGGGCAAATCAACAACAGCAGCAAAACCCACCATCTTTTAATGCTAAATATTAATATTAGAAGTATCAAAAATAAAATACCTGAACTCCAGGCCACAATAGCACACTACTCCCCAGACATAGTTGCTTTAACAGAAACCTGGCTAAATAAAAACATAGCTAACTCAGAAGTTCTCCCTACCGGCTACAATATCATTAGACAAGACAGACCACTTCGTAAAGGGGGTGGAACTGCCTTACTCTACAAGTCCAACTTAACTGTCCGTCAATTACCAAACTCCTACCCCCCCCAATAATTGGGACATACTTATCTCACAACTTCAACTTCACCCTAAAAAGGTCATCACCACAATTGTGATCTATATTCCACCTGGTAATACACATGCTAGCCTTGAAGACTTCTTAGCCTGGTGTTCTTCCACATACTCACAAGAAACCCTTATTCTGGGGGACTTCAACCTAGATTGGTTCACCTGTATATCAGAACCACCAAGTAATCTAATAAATCTCCATGGCTACCAGCAGCTAGTCCAAATTCCAACTAGGTGTGATAAAAAATCTAAAAGGGAATCCATCCTTGACTGGGTCCTAACTAGCAACCCCACATTGTACCCTCACACAGGCAGTCTCCCAGACACCTTAAGTGACCACAACATAATATACTTTATACGTAGTAGAACAAGCATATGCAAAACCACTAACTATATATCCACTAGAAACACAAAAAAAATCTCTCCTGAGGTCCTCAACACTTTACTGTGTAACTGTGACTGGACCCCCCTAAAAACCCTCCCACTTGACCAGGTTATAGCATATTTCAACAAAACATTTCTACAACACCTAGACACTGTTGCTCCATTGCGCAAAATCAAGGTTAGAACCTCTACAAACCCCTGGCTCAGTAAAGAAACCAAACAAATCCTCAAGTCCAGAGACACTGCCTGGCGTTACTATCAAAAAAACAAAGAAACACAAAGCCTAACTAAGAACAAAGAACTGCGCAACCGTGCAAAAAAATGCATTAGGCTGGACAAAAAATCCTACTACACAATATTACAAACTAAATACCAACACAATCCGCAAAAATTTTGGCAAAATGTAAACCAGCTACTAAAATCCACCCAAAAGGCTACCCCCAAACCAACCACCCCTGACACTAAAGTTCCCATCGAAACACAATTCAAGTCCCACATTGTGAACTCAATTCTATCCTTAGTATCACAGGACAGTTCCTTACTCACTATCCCCCCCCCCCAAAACAAATAACTCTTTACCCTCAAAACAGTTTCCACCACTTCAATCAAAAGCATGCTCTCCAAACTAAAAACCTCATCAACAGCAGCCGACCTACTCCCCAGCTATTTCTTGAAACTTACAGCAGATGCTATTGCTATCCCAGTCTCCACTCTCATAAACAGCTCAATTGTTGAAAACTATGTGCCCAAACTCTGGAAAATATCCTATGTTACACCCATACATAAAGGCGGGACCTCCACTGAACTTAATAACTACAGACCCATTGCTTTACTCTCCCCCCTAGCCAAAATCCTAGAAAAATGCATCCATACCCAGATGCTAAACTATCTCCTAGACTGCAACATCCTGTCACCTACTCAGCATGGTTTCAGACCTGCCCATAGTACCACTACAGCTCTCCTCTGCTTCACAGACACAGTAAACCGTCTCAAAAATGAAGGCCTGCAAGTGTCAACTCTTTTCTTGGATATGTCCAAAGCATTTGACACAGTCTCACACCAAATTCTGCTAAACAAACTAAACCAATATCATCTATCTAATTCCACTCTTACCTGGTTCCAAAGCTACTTAACTGACAGGTACCAAGCTGTGAAATGGGAAAATTCTCTCTCTCCTCAGCTGCCCATAACTATAGGAGTCCCACAGGGTTCTATCTTAGGACCACTACTATTCACAGTCTTCACAAATGACCTCCACACCTCCACACAACATGCATCTATAATTCAGTATGCAGATGACACTACCTTAATCTGTGCTGCACAAAACATTCCCACCCTCCTGCAAACAACTCAACTAGCATTCTCTGATGTTGAAAACTACCTTACCAAAGCCCAACTTATCCTCAATCCAAAGAAAACTCAGCTTATGATTATAACCAGTTCTAACAAAAACACTAACAGTCAATTCACTATCTACTCCACAAATGCTACTCCAATTGCTCCAGTGGCACAGGCTAAGCTATTAGGAATAACCATAGACTCCCACCTAAAATTTGATAGTCATCTGACCTTAACTATTAAAAAAGTACATGCCAAACTGGGGTCACTCTACCGTATCAAACCATTTCTTACCAACAACACAAGATCAGCCATTGCTCGCTCCCAACTTCTATCCACCCTACTCTATGCATCTCCCATTCTGACTAATCTCAACAAAACTGAACTAAGCAAAATGGAAGCTTGATATAACAGAATTGCCCGTTTTGCTGCAAATTGCTCATATAGAACTCATCATTGTACTGCTTTGAGACAGCTCCACTGGCTTGAACTGCCCAACCTCCTAACCTACAATCAGCTCTGCCTCTGTCATTCTATCTATTACCTCCCCAATAAGTGTCCTGCCCTCAAAAACCTAGTACAACATCACTCAGCCAAAAGGCCACTTAGATCATCAAGCAAACTACTACTAGAAGTCACCAACAGCTACAATAGCTTTGGAGATGCACTATATAGTAGTTCGGTGGCTAAAAAATGGAACTCTGTCCCTACTAGCATTCAAAACACATCATCCAAAGCCTCCTTTAAAGACCTCATCAGGCAACATCTCAAGCAAAGTTGGCAGTGCCATGATTGCTCCCCAGGCTAGTGAAAGCGGATAACATATGCATACTAAATCTAGAACAATTTATAATAGTTTTTCAATCTTACTCACAAACACTGGCTAATCTACAATGTATGTACTGTACCTGTGTACTATGTATGTATTCTACCTACATTCCAAAGTTCAGCTGTACACCACAAATCTTTACTTACTTTTATTTTTAAAATTAATATCTTTTTTGATTGTTCTCTCCACTGTAACTGTTTGTGCCGCATGCCACTGTAAAAACATGTCTCTTGTAATTTGTGTTTATACTAATTATGTCTAAATAACTAAATGTGTCTGTAATTTTTCTTTGTGGAGCTTTTCTCCCCGGGCCTCTGCTGAAAAAGGGCCTTTTCGGCTCAGTCAGACACCCCCGGTTAACAAATGTAAAATAAAATAAATAAATAAATAAATATAAAGTCACTGTTCAATCTCAGCCTTACTACAGGATATGTACCCAAGGAATGGCATACAGCAACAGTGGTCCCACTCTACAAAGGTGGTGCCACAACAGACCCCGGAAACTATTGCTCTATAAGCCTGACTAGCCTGGTCTGCAAAGCTATGGAGTGTGTCATCATGGAAATCATAAACAAAGACATTGGGAACCTCTAGACACTGGATCCTACCCAATTCGGCTTTGTTAAGGGCAGCTCTTGCCTCTTGAACCTGGTCGACTTCTTTGAAACAGTTACCAAAGCCATAGATGAAGGGAAGATAGTCCACACAGCCTACCTGGACCTCGCAAAAGCCTTCGACACAATACCCCACTTGGGCATCATAAATAAGCTCACCAGCTTAAATATCAATCCCTATGTCACACTATGGGTTGCAAACTGGCTCAGGGATAGAACCCACGTGGTCAGAATAGCAGGTGCCATGTCAGACTCTAAACCAGTTACAAGTGGCGTCCCACAAGGCTCAGTCCTGGGACCTCTCTTGTTCGGTATATATTTCTCAGAGGTACAGGCTAACATGGATGGACTATGGCTGACCAAGTTCGCAGATGACTGCAAACTGGGTGTCATAATCAACTCTCCGGCTGACACAAGCATCCTCCAAAAGGGTCTCACAGAGATGGATAACTGGTGCCAGAGCCATGGCCTAAAGCTAAATGCCAAAAAGTGCATAGTCATCCCCTTTGGGAAAAACAAATTGCCCACAAATTACCACATAGGTGGTAATCCATTAAGTATGGAAGAAGTAATTAGGGACTTGGGGACCCAAGTAGATAGCAATCTCTCCTTTGACAATCACGTTGCCAAAGTGGTTAGAAAGACCTTCTATATGGCCCACCTTATGATGAAAGGATTCACATCTAGACCAAGAGAGGTCATTGTGCCCCTCTACTCATCAATTATCGGGCCCATAATTGAATACAATGCCCCATTTGGGATGTGCCTTACCCGACACCTGCAGCAACTGGAAAGACCCCAAAGGTACCTCACCAAGAGGATCAAGGGGCTCAAACAGATGCCCTATACAGCTCGGCTAAAGAAACTCCAGCTCTACTCAGTTGCGTACCGCCTACTCAGAGGCGATCTCTGTCTAACATATAAAGCCATGTCCAACCCAGAATTAATGGACATGCTTCACCTCAGGAAATCCAAATCCCTTAGAGCTACACGCTCCAGGGACTTGAACCTCAGCACAGAAATAAATAGGACATGCTGGAGGGACAGATTCATACCCCAGAGGCTCCCCTCACTCTGGAACAAAATCCCAATCCATGTTAGGCAGAGCCCCTCACTGACCCTCTTTAAGAGAAATCTTGACGAGTGGATGGGAGATCATAAGTTTACCCCTGGAATCTGTTCTGTGTCCCTGCTTGACAGAGGTACAGTAAACTAACCTTTAAAGGGCTACCTTCTGTGACCTACTATACAGAGGCACAGTCAACTAATCTAAAAGGGTGGTGAAAGCCAAACACACTCTGGCTAGGCTTATAAATGCCCTAGGGCAGATAGCCTAGTATCAACCTATGAACCTATGAACCTATCACCATATTAAAAAGAAGACCAACAAACGGGAGGGTGTCCTTATGCAGGCTTCAAATCATTCAGACCAAGACAAAGGCCCAGAATTTCACTTTGTATTTAAGTAACACTCAGGAGACAATTCAAATTAAGCAATGAAGAAAACGTGTAAAATATGAGCTTAGATAATTTTAGTGTCTGTCTCTCACACAGAAGAAAACCACCAAACAAAGATTTCTTAATGCAGAAACCAAAATGGACCAGGTAAGACAGAAAACAGCTCTATCAGTCAAAGACAAAAATATAGTGTTACTTTTTCACCCAGCAGGGAATCAGCAGCAGTGCTATACTTAATGCAGGCTTGAAATCCTTCAGACAAAGACAAAGGCCCAGAATTTCACTTTATATTCAAGTATCACTCACACAAACACAAACACACACACATACATATATATTTTATATTTATATATATATATATATATATATATATATATATATATTCGTATCACTTTACTGAAAGACCATTTCACTGACACACATTTCACTG
The DNA here is from genome assembly GCF_019279795.1 of Protopterus annectens. Lineage (NCBI taxonomy): Eukaryota > Metazoa > Chordata > Ceratodontiformes > Protopteridae > Protopterus > Protopterus annectens. Next base: position 907,347,293 of record NC_056747.1, on the reverse strand, counting down.
AGACCAAATCACCTAAAGTTAATTTCACCTAAAACTCATTTCGCTGACAAGTAGTACTCTAAGGCAAGTCAAAGGTATATGTCCTTTTCTCCACTCTAGTGCGATCCTGGTGTTAGTATATATAGTTAGGGGGTGTGGGGGGCACAGCCAAATAATGTAAAACAAAGCCAGACAACATAAAACCAAATTAAGTGGGGGGCTAACCCCGCCACACCCCCCAATGTGGGGGGCTGTACCCTACACACCCCTAACTATATATACTAACACCAGGATCGCACTACAGTGGGGAAAAGGACATATACCTTTGACTTGCATTAGAGTACCACTTGTCAGTGAAATGAGTTTTAAGTGAAATGAACTTTAGGTGATTTGGTCTCAGTGAAATGGGTGTCAGTGAAATGGTCTTTCAGTGATGTGACACAAATCCATATATCTATATATATATATATATATATATATATATATATATATATATATATATATATATATATATAGTTCCCTATCAGAAGCCTGAAACACTATAAGCCTGAAAATCAAAATCCTGAAACCAAAAGCCTGAAAATTCAAAATCCCGAAAACCCAAAATCCTGAAACTCAAAATCCTGAAAACACAAAATGGACATACTGACGTCATTGTGGCTTTGCTATTGTTAGCCCTGTGGTGTTAGGTCATGCGTTGGGTTCAGGTAAGTGTGCGGTTGGTTTTATGTTAGGGTTAGGGGCGGTTTAAGTGAGTTAGGGTTAGGGCGCAGGTTAGGCATGTATGCAATAGTGACAAATACTGGGGTTAGGGGCGGTTTAAGTGAGTTAGGGTTAGGGCGCGGGTCAGGTGAGTGTGCGATAGTGACGAACCTTAGGGTTAGGGTTAGGGTCAGGGTCAATTGGTAGATATTAGTGTCTTTATAGTGACATATTAGCATTATTTGTGTTTTCAGGATTTTGAGTTTCAGGATTTTGGGTTTTCGGGATTTTGAATTTTCAGGCTTTTGGTTTCAGGATTTTGATTTTTAGGCTTATAGTGTTTCAGGCTTCTGATAGGGAACTATATATATATATATATATATATATATATATATATATACATTTTTTGGGGTGGAAAACTACCTTAGGCAGGACATACATTGCCTTGAACTGCATTACCCGATTGTCCCTCCTTAGATATCTGTTGGTCTCCAGCTGGTATAGTTGTTGGGATTCCATTTTTAAAATCAGTTTTCTATTCCACGACCCAAGGAATCCAACTCCCTCCAGCTAACTCACTCTAGAGTAAGGTAAATTGCATTTTTGTATAATTTCTTAACAAAACATATTGACTCTTTTATAATGGGTTAACCTTGAACATGTTACTGCATTTGCTCTTTAAACATGTACACCACAAAAAATGGATAAAACAGATAATTTTGTTGGGAAGGCATCAACCCTTTGCTGGTTTTTATCTGTTTTTATCTAATAACCCAATCAACATCAGTCATGCAGGTGTTCTACCTGATACCCCAAGCAACCACCATCCAAAATTTGTTCTCCACTCTCTACCCATCCACAGCAAATCATCAGTTTATAAGCCTTTCAAGAATCTTTCAGACTTCAACTATTCCTTGCGCCCCTTGAGGTTTACAACTTCAGCACACTAAAGGTCCTGCCACTAGATGAAGCTGTCCACCACTGTAACAATACTTTTTTAAACATTATAAATTCTTATGCCACAGTCAGACATTAAAGGGTCATATGCACCCCAGCCCCTGGCTCACTCTACTCACCAGAGATCTCATAAGCCAGTACGATAAAGTATGGAACACCTAATAAAAGGATAAGACCACAAACAAATACCAAAATTACCATTAAAGCCAAAGTGCAAATAAATTCAGACAAAAAACACATTTCTTCTCCCAAGAGAACCACCTCATCAAAGCCTTGAATCTGTTCAAGTCTACCATTTCTAAACTTTTAAGTGTAGGCAAACACTCTAAACCTAACCCTCTACCTACTGAATCTGACTTCAATGTAGTTTGTACTTTCAACATACACTTTATCAGTATTGCTGTCTCTCTCACAGACACTAGCCAGAGTACAGACAGTCCCAGCTCCCATATGCCAGCCTGAAAATACTCTTGACTTTAATCCAGTCCCCACCAAAACAATCAAACAGTACCTAAAAAAATAATAAATAAATAAAAGTCACTGCCAAAGCCCCAAATGAACTCACCACTGACTATCTAAAAGTGGCAGCTGAAAGCCTACTTTGTCTCTGTGTTAATTGATTAATCCAGGAAGCATACTTGCCCTCCATTTGGAAAAAAAAATCCTTTATCCTTCTACTACACAAAGGTGGTCCATCCTCTGTTAGTTCTAACTTCATACCAGTAATTATTCTATCAATCCTGTGAATAATATGCAAGAAATGCATTCATTCAACAACTGTTAACTTTCCTTCCCAACCATAATCTCCTCTCAATGACAATATGGATTATGGCCCTCTCACAACACCAGCACTGCTATCAACCCTATATATACCCTTAGGAGCAGAAATCTAAGTCTCCTCAGTAATTCTTGACCTCTCTTTAGCTTTTGATGCTATCTTACACTCACTTCTCCTTGACAGGCTCTCCAAGATTATCAAAGTCATCCTGTGGTTCAAATCTTACCTTCACCATAGAACTGAGAGTATAACATGTCTACAGGCTTCCTCTGCATTCCTCCCCATCCCAGTCAGTATCCCTCAAGGATCTATCCTCAGCCCACTTCTTCTAAATATATTCATCAATAACTGGCCCACTGTGCTAATCAACACCTCTCTGATCCAGTACATGGATGACTCCACTAATACCTCTTCAGCAAACTCTGTTGCTGAACTTCAAAAACTCACTCAAAATTCTCTCCCTATCTTCTGTTATATGCTCCTCACTAACTTATCATTCTAAGAACTTCATCTCTATTTTACACTAAGTTCTTCTCTGCCTCTATCCAAAACTCTCCTTTTCACAACAGGAGACTGTATCACTTTCTCTCTCATTCTTTCTCGCTTGTATCTGCCCACCCTAGGACCCAACAATTATTACTTTCTCACTACTTGAGTACCTAACTATATCCAGTACCATCTTTGTATAACAATTACTTTTAAAGCATGTGTGTTGTACTGTGCAGCTACCAAAACTTTGTATTCGTTTTTATAAAAATTCACTTTAATGTATTTATACTACAATGCAATCTCCAAAGTTGTCTTTTTATATTTTTTAATAAAAGATTCCCTTTAATGTATATGCATTGCACAGTGCAATTAATTGTTTAACTCTTGTTACATATTGGTTATTACTTTGTAATTAATTTTGTTTTAATAGATGTTTTGAACATAGTTATAATAACTTTTTGTATATAACAATGACGTTTTTCTACCCAGATCACTGGCAAAAAGGGGTTTTCATTCCCAGTCAGACTTTCCTAGCAAACTAATGTAAAATAATAAATGAATTCCAGCTGTATTCAGCATTAGGTCAGACAGTAATAGATGTTTTGCACATAGTCATAATAACTTTTTTGTATGTAACCATTCAGTTTTTCTACCCAGATCTCTGCTGAAAAGGGATTTTCATTCCCAGTCAACCTTTCCTGGCAAACTAATGTAAATAAATGAATGAATAGCAGCTGTAGCAGCTGTACTCAGCAATAGGTCAGCACTGTATGACATGCAGTATGTCTTAGCTGTGCCCAGAATCAGGAATATTCTATGATGTGCCATATCTATCTGCTGCAATCTGCATTCAGCCAATAGTCATAAATGTGCCACATCCCATAGACATGCACAGCACAAGACCAACACTCATGTCTAGAAGCTTTGCCCAGCATTCAACCAAGAAACTATAATGTACCGCATCTAACAGCTGTCCCTAACATTGTCAGTAATCTATAATGTGCCACATCTATCAACTGTGCCTAGTATTACACCAGCTCTCTATAATGTACTACATCTCCCAGTTGTACTCCAGCATTTGGCCAACATTCTACAATGTGCCACATCTATCAGCTGTGCCTAGTATTAAACGAACTATCTATAATGTGCTACATCTCCCAGTTGTACCCCAGCATTTGGCCAACATTCTATAATGTGCCACATGTATCAGCTGTGCCTAGTATTAAACAAACTATCTATAATGTGCCACATCTATCAGCTGTGCCTAATATTAAAGGAACTATCTACAATGTGCCACATCTCCCAGTTGTACTCCAGCATTTGGCCAACATTCTACAATGTGCCACATCTATCAACTGTGCCTAGTATTAAACAAACTATCTATAATGTGCTACATCTCCCAGTTGTACCCCAGCATTTGGTCACCAGTCTATAATGTACCACATCTATCAGTTGTGCCTAGTATTAAACGAACTATCTATAATGTGCTACATCTCTCAGTTGTACCCCAGCATTTGTCCAACATTCTGTAATGTGCCACATCTATCAGCTGTGCCTAGTATTAAACAAACTATCTGTAATGTGCTACATCTATCAGCTGTGCCTAGTATTAAACAAACTATATATAATGTGCTACATCTCCCAGTTGTAACCCAGCATTTGGTCACCAGTCTATAATGTACCACATCTATCAGCTGTTGTTCAGCCAATAATGTATACTATACTATACTATACTATACTTTACTATACAATACTATACAGTACTATACTATATCTACCAGCTGTACCCAGCATTAGTAATTCACAGTGCTATGAAGTGTTTGAACACCTCCATCTTTTTATTTCAAAAGCTATAAAAACACACTCAAGATATCCAGTGGAATGTATAAGGCTAGCCTTGGTGAAGCAGAATTTGCTGATCCTGTCAGTCTAAATCTGAAATATTCTCATAAAGAAAATTGTTCCACTTCCCTGAGATGTGATAATCTATATTTGGAATAATTACACTGGGATGCGGGAGAGGTTCTCCCTGCATGTATCATCCTAATACATACAGAAAAAACAGCCTTATTGTGTGTATTTTAAATAAAAGTGCAAGATCAGCAAGTAATTTTCACCAAAGCAGCACTCAACATATTGAGATTATTGCTTCTTCAGCCAAAACACAACTGCTTGAGTTGCACTAAGTCAAGTACTGTTTTGAAAATGGTACATTTATCCTCATTCACTGATGAAAGGAAAAAGGCAAAGGCATTTTTGTGTGCAGAAAACAAGTATCTGTATTTTCTCTGAATAACAGAAACGTCAGAGGTGATTTTGTAGGAACATTCCTATTTTTCGGCCTGATTTAGGATGTCCCTATTTTTAGAAGTATATCCCAATTTCCAGGTTTGATGTAAATCTTCACAATTTTCTGAATCCCCTCATCGCACATGATGTCTAGTACACAGAAAGCCATACTACATGACAAATATATTAGTGACACCAATAATTTAAAGAAAGAGGACACACATCTTACATGTCCTTTTTCTGAAGCAAAAAATAAATGACGCCATGGTACAACTTTGCAATACAGTTCATTAAAGGCCACAGATTTTATACCACGGCTTTGATAATGGGCTTATATTTGCCATCATTTTTGTCACTATTTTTTAAACGTGTGTCTGAGTTGTAATCCGCATTCCTACTGGAAGCGGGAAGAATTAAATGCTATCTGGTTTTCTAATTTTATGCTAATTAGAAGTCCAATTTTTTAGTTGGATATTCCTGTTTTTCAAGGGCCTTTGTTCCTATTTTCAATGCCTGCAGGCTGAGAGGTATGATGGAGGAGTAAGTGGCTGTAGGTGGCTGTAGGTGTCTGGCTCTTTCTGTGAAGTGGAATTATCAGACAAATGCCCATTCTGCATCTTCTGATCACAGATGTGTGCATAAAATTCACAAACTTCACAATATTTTGGCAGTTCAAGCAATAATGGATTAGCTAGTAATCCTGTCAGTCTATGAAATTAGACAAGGTCTATGCCGTGGTGCTATAGTGGTTAGCGTTGTTGCCTCACAGCAAGAGGTTCTCCTGTTCGATTCTCGGTTGGAGCACCTTTTGTGTGGGGTCTGCATGTCCTCCCCACAGTCGGGTGATGTTTAAAGACATGCAGGTAGGTGCATGCATGAATGGGTGTGCCTTCTTTGAAGGCTGGGTATCAGGCTGGCAACTCAGCACCATAAAAATCCACTGCCAATCATTAGCGGAATGGAGTTCTGCTGTGGCGACCCCAGACCGGGAAAAGCCAAAAGACTATGATGTGTCAATGATATAAAATTCACTGATCCTGGTAATCCAAATCTAAATTTACTACACCAGTGATATTGCTTTTCATTAAGGTGAGGCAATATAGTGTCAGATTAATTCTTTTAGGAATGCAGTGAGCCTCCAGTAGCATGAGATATGTAAGCAGGAAACTTTATGATATAAAATTACCTTGTGTATGCACGCGTGTGTGTGTGTGTGTGTGTGTGTGTGTGTGTGTGTGTGTGTGTGTGTGTGTGTGTGTGTGTGTGTGTGTGTGTGTGTGTGTGTGTGTGTGTGTGCGTGTGTGTGTGTGTGTGTGAGTGCTCATGTGTGTGTGTGTGTGTGTGTGTGTGTGTGTGTGTGTGAGTGCTCATGTATGCCTAGGTGTGTGTGCATGCATGCATGTGCATGCCCATGTGTGTGTGTCTTTGTTTGTGTGTGTGTATATATGTGTATGTGTATGCCTGTGTGTGTATGCACGTGTGTGCATGCATTTGTATGCCTTTTTGTGCATGTTCATGCATGGCCAGGAGTGTGTGTGTGTGTGTGTGTGTGTGTGTGTGTGTGTGTGTGTGTGTGTGTGTGTGTGCACACTTGCATGCCCATTTTGTGTGTGTGTGTGTGTGTGTGTGTGTGTGTGTGCACACTTGCATGCCCATTTTGTGTGTGTGTGTGTGTGTGTGTGTGTGTGTGTGTGTGTGTGTGTGTGTGTGTGTGTGTGTGTGTGTGTGTGTGTGTGCTCATGCATGCCCAGGTGTGTGTGTTGGTCTAGTCTGGCAGATCAAACTTTCAATACTTTGAGCTTCATATGGTCGAGACCATAAGACTGAAGTTTTGAAACTTCAAAAGGATTAAATGGAAATTGCTGTACAGTATTGAACAGGAATCGTACCTTTCTCTTCACTGTAGTGCAATCTTGTAGTTGGTAGCAGGGAGTGTGGGGGGTGCAGGGAGGCTTACCCCCCACCCCTTGCATAAATGTAGAAAAAATTTTATTTTTATTTTTTTATTGAAGTTTTGAACTTTCAAAACTTCAATGTTATGGTCTCGACCATATGAATTTCAAAGTTTTGAAAGTTTGAGCTACATCCACATGTGTGTGTGTGTGTCTGTGCACGTGCATGTGTACACACGTGTATGTGCAAGTGTGGTTGCATGCACATGTGTGTGTATGTGATGCGTGTTTTGCATTTGTCGAGCAGCTTTTTCAACAAGTAGGCTTTACTAAATAAAAAAAAGGCACTGAACATCTTCAATCCATAGTCACACAGAAACATTAATTTATATACTGCCAATATAACCATGTGCGGGTCTCAGTTAGGATGCACTGTTCCAAACTAATGGTGATCTTGCTTATAGAAATGCACTCGACCACCACAACATAGCTCACCTCCATAGTGTGCCCCTCAACCTAAGCCCCCTAAGGCTAAACACCTTGCCCAATACACTCATCATAGGTGACTCAATAGTGAGGCACACAAATGTCCCACCCACTAGGTTGAATAAGGAGAAGGTAATAGTCAGCTGTCTATCAGGTGCCAGAATCTGACACATAAGACACGCACTCAGGTCACTCCTCAACAAGTACAAGTATGACTCTGTCATTGTCCATGTGAGTGTGAATGACCTGAGATGCACCTCCCTGGACTACATGAAAAGAGACATGGTGGAGCTCTTGGATTATGTGGCCCAGGCAGGTATGACACTCCTGAGCAGTAACCGACCGTCACCCAGAATGATACTGCAGTACAAACAAAAAATGATTGACTTCAACAATTGGCTAAGTTTCTGATGTCATTCTAAGGGGATCCAGTATCTGTCTGCTTGGGATGACATGATTGACAGACCTCAATGCTTTGCCAGAGATGGCCTGCATCTGTCACCCCTAGGTTTCTGGGTACTGTCTAAGGTTCTTGCTACCCCTATAGTGCCTTTTTTTAGGTGGTGTTCCAAAGACCAAATTACCACTGTAACAGCTATAAATAGATGCAATCAGAGGGTCATGCTGCTCAACGCTGGAAGTCTAAATCTCAAGATGCACTTGCTCGAAGCACTCCTCAAAATGGAGAACATCAACATTTGTGCTGTAATGGAGACCTGGTTTAAAGCATCAGAAAGCACCCCTGCACTACCAGGCTATAACTCATTCTACACCTGTCGGCCCTAAAACATGGACCAAATCTCCAAAGGTGGTGGTGTCTCCATATTCATAAAGGATATGCACACCTCCAGGCTAGTAGCCTAGCCTAATGCATCTGAGATATTTCAGGTGCAACTAACATTGGGTAAGACTGCGATCCAGGTCGTAGGCTGCTGTAGGTCCCCAACCGTGTCCCTAGACTCTCACTCCACATTCCTAAGCACCCTGGAAGCTATCAAGGTTCAACCCAACACTCTCATACTAGGAGACTTCAACTAACCCTCCATCAACTGGGAAAAATACTCAAGCACCAATTCACTGGCCCTGGACCAGCTTATTCTTACCCCCACTAGAGGAAGTAACATCCTTGACCTGGTTATTACTAACATGGACAACCATTGCTCTACACCAATAGTCAATTCCTCCCTGGTTAGATCTGACCACAAACTAATCACCATGGAAATCCAAATCTCTCCCACAAAGATCTCCACCATGAAAACCTACTCCAAAGCTAGCTTTGGACTCCTAAAAACAAAGGTGGCTAACTTCACGGCACCAATCCCAATGGAAAATAGATGCATGACTGCAGAATTATACAGTAATGTACTGTATGAACACGTACATAAATGCATGGAACTAGCCATACCCAATAGAATCAAGATGCTCTCCTCCCAAAAAAGGAAGCCAGTCTGGTGGTCCCCTGCCTTTAATAAACTCTACAACAGAAGGAAGAAACTTTTGCAGAAAAAGGTGAAGTCCCAAGACTGGAAAAATTCCCTTCTTCGCCTCAACAAAAAGTTGAGATCCATCATCAAAACCTCCAAAGCCAGCTATGAAGGCAGACTTGCAGCAGACACTAAAAACAACCACAAAGCCTTCTATAGTTATATCAAGAATCTCCAATACCCAGATTTGCTCTGAGTTAATGCACAACGGTACCTCCTATACTGAGCCAACAGATATTGGCAACATACTGGCCGACAGATTCAGTACCAACTTTACCCCTCTCTCCCCACTTAAAGGACCAATCTCAATACCAGAAGAATGTCAGGCACCAGCATTACTGCAAAACAGGTTAAAGCTGCATTGTCTAAGGCCAAGATAACAGCTTCCATGGGACCCGACAATATCCCTGGCTGTGTTCTACATGAATTACAAAGTGAACTGCCGCCACATCTGTGTGCTCTGTTCAGTCACAGCCTCACCTCAGGCTTTGTCCCTACAGAAAGGTGCACTGCTACAGTCATCCCTCTCCATAAATGAGGAGCAACTACAGACCCTGGAAATTATTGCCCCATTACCCTGACGAGTCTGATATGTAAGGGTATGGAGTGTATCAACATGGACCTAATTAACAAGGATATATGGGAATCTCTAAACTCTAGATCCCATGCAATTTGGTTTTGTGAAAGGTAGATCATGCCTGCTCAACCTGGTTGACTTCTTTGAGTCAGTCACCAGGGCTGTGGATGAGGGTAAGGCAGTTCATACAGCCTACCTCGATCTGGCCAAGGCCTTTGATACCACTCCTCACTCAGGAATTATTGATAAACTCACTAAACTAGGCATCAACCCCTATATCATTAGGTGGATTGCAAACTGGCTCACAGATAGAACACACAGTGTGGAAGTAGTGGACTCCAAGTCAGACTGCTGACCAGTCACGAGTGCAGTCCCACAGGGATTCGTCCTGGGTCCTCTCCTGTTTGGCATCTACTTCTCAGACGTCCAGGCCAACACGGAGGGACTCTGGCTGGCAAAATTTTCAGATGACTGCAAGCTGGGAGCCATTATTAACTCCCCAAGTGATGCAGACATCCTACAGGAAAGCCTCACTGAGACCAATGACTGGTGTTGAAACCATGGCCTTAAGCTTAATGCCAAAAATGTGTCATCATCCCCTTTGAGAAAAACTCAGTTCCCACTAATTACAACATTGATGGGAGGCCACTGAACACTGAAGGCATTATAAGAGATCTGGGGACACAGGTTGACAGCAACCTCTCCTTTGAGCACCACATTGCCACTGTGGTCAGAAAGTCCTTCTATGTGGCACATCTCATTACCAAAGGTTTTGCTCCAGGCAAAAAGAGGTCATCATTTCTCTCTACTCTTCCCTCATTAAACCAATCATAGAGTATAATGCCCCATTTGGCATGTACCTCACTAGACATCTGCAACAGCTGGAGAGGCCACAAAAGTACCGCACAAAGAGGATCCTAGGCCTTAAACACATGTCCTACATGGACAGACTAAAAAAACTCCAGCTATTTTCTGTCTTATATCGTCTACTAAGAGACGATCTCTGCTTGACTTACAAAGCCATGTCTGACCCAGCTCTGTTAGAAATGTTACATCTAAAGAAATTCCTCCACACCACACACTCCAGAGACCTCGGTCTCATTACCACAATCAACAGAACATGCTGGAGGGACAGGTTCATAACCCAGAGTATGCGCATGCTCTGGAATAGACTTCCCATACATGTCAAGCAGAGCACCTCATTAGCCCTCTTCAAGAGAAATCTTGATGAGTGGATGGAAAATAGAAATGGATTACTCCAGTGGCTCTTCTTGATAGAGGCACTGGGAACTAATGACAGGCAGCACAATGCCAGGGCACTTCTATGGGCTAGGCTTGTAAAGGCCCCAGGGCCATTAGCCTAGTACACACCTCTGAACCTATGGAAATGGAAAGCTGTCTCTTTCCAAGGAAGGCAAAAGAGCACAGTTCAGCAACTTATTGAAACTAGATATGTAAAACAATGACTGAAACTAAACAAGCAGTATTGTTACACTTCTCCAACAGGCAGTTAAAAAGAATAAGTAATTATCTTCAAATGCAATACAACAGACAAAAGGCCTATCCCACACAGGTAAGGAACAGGTGGGAGGACACTTTTGGATGAGACTTGCAAAAGTTTTCAGCAGGGAACGTGACTGATGATAACTATAGATGAAATACACAAAACTGCACATTCAGATTTGTTGCATTTATTAGAATATTAATTCACAAAAAGATGTACATTACTGTGGAGAGCTCTGTAAATGGTGCTCACGAATAGCGATCAAGATCCTGAGTTCTGCTGCAAGTGTTTTGAAGTGAAGAGATACAAGGAAGTAAATCATATAAGACAGATACCAAGAATAATTCCAGCATAAAAAACAATAAATTACACATGTTCTTGGGTGCTGGTGACACCAAACAAGAAAAAGAACTGCATAAGCCACAAGCGAACTGTGCACAGCAGTGCATTAAACAAGAGCAAATCTGTACTGCCAATGACAAACAGACCTTACAATGATTGTTTTCAGAAATGAAAACATAATACTAGTTTTATAGTTATAAAGCACACAATGCAGCCTGCACCAGTAACGTTCTCACAGAGTTGTATAGATTGTTTGACCAGAGCTGAACAATATGCCTTTGACACTCTTGCAAATGCATTGGGAGTTTATTCAATTTGTCATTGTTTATCTCTGTTGTGTTTCATTTTTCACAGATGACATTCATTTTCTCCTTCAATCAAATTAGCTATCTTCCTCACCCCATATACAGAATATACAGGTTACAATGCATGCCCTCTTCTCCTTTCACATAATAAATGCTGAAGTAATGCATGGAAACCCCATAGATTGCCTAATGTTATTGGCTTATCACTGCCTTATCTCTCTTCATTACCTGTAAACATACCTCTCAACCTCTTAGCGTAAGAAATCTGGACAAAGCCCCAAAAATACGGACATATTTTAAATATTGCTCTTATAAACTTAGAAAGTTGCTAGAGTAACAGAATATGTTTTAACATACATTTTCTGAAGGATTTGAAATCTGAAACTCAATTGTATGTCATTATTTAGTGACTTCAATCCTCAGATCATCACAGTGATTTGTCAGAAAACCACAAATTTTATGAGGAATGGGCCAAAAATATGAGCCAAAAATCTGCACATTCTGTGAAAATCTGTACAGTTGAGAGGTATGCATAAGGATAGGTAATAACCCCGTGTTCAGCTATACAATGCACACACCTGCAGTCCTTTCTCTTCCTATAGTTCCCTTTGCATTACTAAACCCTCTGAATGGCTTTTGAATTACTTTCTTCTTTTTCTTTACGTGTGAATTACTTATGTTCATTCTGTACTTGACTACCATTTAGGTCTGATGTGGGTAATGTTGGGGACAAAAATACCCTGTTTTCTTCAATTAGCAACAGCACTATTACAGATTTGCACATTACTTTCGTTGGTTTGAGGATTTCTCATGTTATGGTTAATACCTTCCCATTTCTTGTAGCTTTATCAGTGACTACATTTAAAACCCTTCCATATACCTCTGTCTCTGTACTTGGCAGCCTCTTTAGCAAATGTTCTCAATCCCATTTCTAAGTCATGATGCTAAAATAAATCTTCTCAAGCAAACTGGAAATAATTACTTAAATAAAATAAAGCACAAGTAAACCAGGTCACCAACTTTAATATAAATCAGTCTGTAGAGCTTTGGCTTACAAAAAGCCTTCCAGGAGTAAAATACAATAAAAATGACATCCTTTCTATACACAGAAACCCTCCCTAAAAGATCAATTATACAATTAAATAATTAATTAAATAATTAAATCAAACAAAATATTTTCAACCCTTCCATATACCTCTGTCTCTGTACTTGGCAGCCTCTTTAGCAAAAGTTCTCAATACCATTTCTAAGTCATGATGCTAAAATAAATCTTCTCAAGCAAACTGGAAATAATTACTTGTTTTGATATTTTGTTTTGTCCCATTTATACGTGGGAAGATTGTTGAACATAATCAGCTATTCTGATAATATATATATAGGCTAGAAGTTTAGATTAATGCACACAAATTACATATGCCCAGGTTTAGTAAAAGAAAGCATGACAACTTAATAATAAGTTTTTAGCATACATCTATTTCCCTCATTATGCCTTTTTTTAACATCTCCCCCTATTTAACCAGGCCTAGTCATTCCTGTTTGGGGGTAGTTGCATGCTGGACAGCACCTACTAGAACTGTTTTGCCTATTCTGTAGGTCAGCAGCTGTCTGCACGTGGTGCCATGCCTTTGCAGTGTCTTTGATAATAATGCAGTGATTAGGAAGGACAGCAGTGACACAACGATATACCAGATTAGGGCACTGGCAGCTGTCAAAGTCACTGTCTGAAAATTCTGCTTGATTCAGTGGCCTTACATAACATTTAGCGGTTCCATCTGTCTCCTTCTTCACTTTTCCTTCAGTGCTGCCAAGGCTGGTAAACTATAGTTGCAATAAACACACAGAGCTCAGCATTTGAACCGAGCCCTTCTCTGTTGGCTTAAAAAATTAAGTACTGTCTGAAGGCTATTTTGGAATGAAATGCTGTCTTACTGCAATAAGAGGGCATACAGGGCATGAAAACACTGTTATAATTTTTTTTTCATGTCAGTGGCGATATTATGTTGTTGAAAGCCAAATAAGAAATATATGAGGCAGTGTATTAAAGGAAGAGAACTACAAGGAAATGCATGTAACAAACGTTACATCAATGACTTGCTGTCAGAAGATAATAGGGTGTACAGAGATGTGAAAATAACTGATGAGTTCAGATAATTAGACGGTAAAGAGAATTCCAGAGCTAAGCTTCAGAATGCCCTTGTCCAAAATGTTAGAATTATCTGAGGATATACTGTGCACAGGTGACTGATGAATGTTAGATTTATTATAGTTAGTGGCTAAACATCAACTAGAACAAATTATGTGACAGTATGCCATACCCATAATCATGTGAGACACCTACATTGTGCTATAAGGTTACAAGAATGAAAGTTCCTACAAACATGCCAGTAAGATTCAAGCTTGAACAAAACATATTTCCTACAAAATGCAACTTTCATTGTTTCTGTTTTTGTTCTTTGCTGCAATGTGCCCTGCTAAGTCCACCCTCTTTTCACCACTAGAGACTACATACCCTGTTGTTTAACTGTTCTGGGTCACGGTTACAAGTTGGCCAGATTAGAAATGTCTAAAGCGTGTGAAGAGAGTGGAGTCTGAGAGCCGCCACAGATATTCACAGTATTTGGCGCTTTTTTGCTGTGTTGGAAGAAGACCATATCCCCAGTGTGCTGGCTTATTCTGATAGCCCACAGTAAGCAAAGACAACCCAGGCCCACCAATTCAACTAGCCCTTCCACCATTTGTAACTCCAGCTTCCACAGGGGCCACATAAAATGGCTGCTCATAGGCACCATGTGATCTCCTCATTTCTCACCACCAAAATGAGGCATGTAGGCAAGTCTCATCACTCGTCTCTACCCTGTTAGCTCCATCAGGGGCTTAGACCACTAATCAAACTTAGGTTGCCTTGACTGCAGTGAGGGTCTTATCTGTCTATCCTACCACACCTGGATGAAAAGAGAATTTCTTGGTTAGAGAAACTACAGTGACATCTAAGTTTCACAAAGACATAAGTTCGTAGGTAAATATATAAATAACCCATATTTTGTGGGAATACTTTAAAATAAGTGCTGTAACTGAAACCCTGAACATTTACAAATGTTAAAAGAAATCCAATTGCATTTCCAGTAAATCCAATAAATCCTTTAATTTTATACTGAGGAGGTCATGCATGGAGGAAGTGAAGAAGCGCACAGATAACTGTAGCAAATACCGAATATTCTTTGTCCTGGTGATTTCAAATAGATATAAAGAACTGTGAGGCCTCCATCCCAAAAGGCAAAATAAATGTGTTGACATTTGTCTGAAAATCATTAGACATCTCAAACAATATGAATGTATTTACCATTTAAAAATTCATTGCATTACTGACAACCATATCAGTTCCTGAAATATTAGTATGGCATGCACTGACTGGTTCTGCTGTACTGACTCTGGTTCTGCTGTGCTGACTCTGATTCTATTATAATGACTCTGGGTCTGTTGCATTGACTCTAGTTCTGCTACACTGCTGCTGGTTCTGCTGTAATGACTCTGGTTCTGCTGTACTGACTTTGGTTTAGATGTACTGACTTAGGTTCTGTTGCACTGACTCTGGTTCTGCTGTACATTAAATGTTCAATCTAGGTGCACATAGAACAAGCTCCATCTGCCCCTACAACACTTTTTTTAATTTCTTCAAGTCTTTTGGGTTTCTAATACCATGACAGGAATGGACCCTGTTCCTAAGTCAAAGTACGATTAAAGTTAATGAAATTAGTATCGTTTCAATCTTTGATGTCAGCCAGACGTGATCCTTGCAGCACCTGCAATGTGCCCAATAATGACTCCTGCAACTCGTATGGAGTTACAAGTATTGGTAACATTTCTAAATGCAATTGTTACACCTACACTAAAAAGTGCAGCACTTGTTCCAAATAGCTTTTTCTTCTCAAAAAGCTCAGCACTTGTCTTATAAGCATATCCCTTGTCTTATAAGCATTCTCTTTGCAGGTCAAGCACTCCTATATTATACAAATCTCTCACTAGCAAAACCCCCCAGGAGTGCCCACTTCCCTGCTAAGCCCACTACTTTTCTGTCTCATACCAACTCATAATTCTTTCTAGCATGTCAAAGGGTCAGATGCTGGCATCCTCTCCTGCCCAGTTGGTGAATCTGGGAATTCTGAGACAATGTTACAATTGCCTCATGTACACGGACAACCCTCTCCTCCTCCCACGTAACACTAACACTTGTGAGAGATGCAGCTATTTAGCCAAACTGGAGGCTGAGCTCTCTCAACTCAGGACTGGCAAGACCAGGCAGGAGGAGAAGGCAACTACACACACCACAATACCAGTCTCACATAACTCAACCACACCACTGAATCAAACACATAAACACACTAAGACATACTCGGAGGCTCTGAGTAAAAATTTACCTAAACAGCAGAGGCCTCCAAAGCAGACACCCAAGCAACTGCAAACTCAATACACCACACAAACAACACATAAACAACAAAATCAGTGTGCAAAGCAGTCACTGCCCTTAAGGCCAAATACAACACCAAACATACTTGTCATAGGTGACTCCATAGTCAGACACACTGACGTCCCACTCACAAGACTGAGTAAGGAGAAGGTCACAGTAAGCTGCCTGTCGGGCGCTAGAATCCGCCACATAACGCAAGCACTCCGGTCTCTCAACAGCAGGTACAAGTACGACTCAGTCATTGTCCATGCTGGTGTCAACGACCTGAGACGTACCTCCTTGGACTACATGAAAAGAGACATTGAGGAGCTCTCTGATTATGTAGCCCAGGCAGGTATGACCCTGACCTTGAGCAGTATCCTGCCTTCACCTAGAATGATGCCACAATACAGTGATAAGATGATCAGCTTTAATAATTGGCTTAAATTCTGGTGTCATTCAAAGGGGATCCAATGTCTGTCTGCCTGGGATGACATGCTGGACAAGCCACGCTGCTTCGCAAGGGACGGCTTGCACCTGTCACCCCTAGGCTTCCGGATATTGGCAAAGGCTCTTGCCACCCCATAGTGCCTTTTTAGGCAAGGCTCAAATTCTAAACCTACCACCCTAGAACACAAAACTAAGGGTAATGCTGCTCAATGCCAGAAGTCTCAATCTCAAGATGCACGCACTCAAGGCCCTTCTCAGTATGGAGAACATCGATGTCTGTGCTGTGACAGAAACCTGGTTCAAGGCTCCTGAGAGCACCCCAGCACTATCAGGTTTCACCTCATATCATGCGTTCCGGCCCCAAAATCCGGACAACACCAAGAAAGGAGGGGGGGTGTCCATATTCATAAAGGACACCCACACCTCAAGGTTGGTGGCAATGCACGATGCATCGGAGACCATCCAGGTGCAATTAACCATAGGCAGGAATGCTCTGCAATTTGTAGCATGTTACAGGCCACCCTCTCAAACTCAGGAACCTCACATGGCCTTCCTGAAAACATTGGAGGGGATAAATGTATCTCCAAACACCATCATACTAGGTGACTTCAACTACCCTAATATAGACTGGGAACACTTCTCAAGCCCAAACACTGTAGCCCAAAGGTTCCTGGAGTTCATAAACTCAAATGCCATGGAACATCTAGTCACCATCCCCACAAGAGGAGAAAACATACTTGATCTCATCATCACGAACATGGGATCACAATGTTCAACACCGGAAGTATACCCCTCACTGGTGAGATCAGATCATAAACTAATCTCGCTGGAGGTCCTCATCCGCCCCACCTGAAATAAAAAGACCACAGTGAAAAACTTCTCAAAAGCCGACTTCACACTTCTAAAAACTAGTGTGGTCTCCTTTAAGGCCCCTGAGCCAGTGGTAAACATTACTCAAACCGTTGAATCACTTACAAATGCCTTCTACCAGCACCTACAGGACTGCATGGATCAGGCAATCCCAAACAAAACTAAGACTCTTTGTACCAAAGGCAAGCGTCCAGTCTGGTGGACCCCAGCCATAAACAAGCTCTACAACAAAAGGAGGAAGCTACTACAAGATAGAGCAAAATCCTGGAAAGGTTAAGACACCTTTGATCATTATAAGTAAAAAACTAAGAGCTCTCATAAAATCATCCAAGGCAAATTTTGAGAGAAAAATCGCCAAGGACTCAAAAGACAATCATAAGGCCTTCTTTAGCTATGTTAGAAACCTAGGAGGAAACTCCCAGATATGCTCAGAATTAGTTCAAAATGATGTGAAGATTACTGAACCTACACACATTGCCAACATACTGGCTGACAGGTTCAGTGCAAACTTCTCCCCCTCCCCAAAGGAGAGATATCTATACCAGAGGATTGTAGCCCCCCAAACATCTCCAACGCCCAGGTGAGAACTGCTCTCTCCAAAGCAAAAAACACAGCATCCATGGGACTGAATGGTGTCCCCGGCTGTGTGCTCCACGAACTCAATGAGGAATTAAACCCGCAGTTAGGACAGCTGTTTAATCTTAGCCTCACCTCAGGATACGTACCCAAGGAGTGGCGCACGGCGACTGTGGTCCCACTTCACAAGGGCGGTGCCTCCACCGACCCTGGAAATTACCGTCCCATTAGCTTGACAAGCCTTATCTGCAAAGCCATGGAGAGGATCATAATGGAACTCATAAATAAAGACATAGGGAACTTGCAGACTTTGGATCCAACCCAGTTTGGCTTTGTCAAAGGCAGATCATGCCTTTTAAACTTGGTTGACTTTTTCGAGACAGTCACCAAGGCCATTGATGAGGGAAAGGCAGTCCATACAGCCTACCTTGACCTGGCAAAGGCCTTCGACACAATACCCCACTCAGGTATCATCGAAAAACTCATCAGCTTGAATGTAAATCCATACATCACAAGATGGGTTGCAAACTGGCTAAGTGACAGAACCCACAGGGTCAGAGTTGCTGGAGCCATGTCAGACTCAAAGCCTGTCACAAGTGGTGTCCCACAGGGCTCAGTCCTGGGTCCACTCTTGTTCGGCATCTACTTTTCTGAAGTACAAGCAAACAGGAGGGTTATGGCTGACAAAGTTTGCAGATGACTGCAAACTGGGCGCCATAGTCGAAAACACATCTGACACAGAGATCCTTCAGAAGGGCCTCACAGAAACGGGTAACTGGTGCCAGAGCCATGGCCTAAAGTTAAATGCCAAGAAATGCATAGTCATACCCTTCGGGAAAAACAAGGTTACCCCTAGCTACCATATAGGTGGCAATCCACTGAGCACAGAAGAAGTCATTAGGGATCTGGGGACCCAGGTTGACAGTAGCCTTTCGTTTGACACTCATGTTGCTAAATTAGTTAGGAAAACCTTCTACATTGCCCACCTGATCATGAAGGGATTCACATCTAGATCAAGGGAGGTCATCGTCCCCTGTACTCATCACTCATTAGACCTATGATTGAGTACAATGCCCCATTCGGAATGTATCTGACCCGACACCTGCAGCAGCTGGAAAGGCCCCAAAAGTTCCTCACCAAAAGGATAAAGGGTCTCAAAATATGTCTTATGCTGCCCGACTGAAAGAACTCCAGCTCTATTCAGTCTCATACCGCTTGCTCAGAGGTGACCTGTGCCTGACATATAAGGCCATGTCAAACCCTGATTTGATGAATATGCTTCACCTCAAAAATCTAGATCCCTCAGAACCACAAGGGCGGAGACTTAAACCTTGACACGGTTATTAATAGAACGTGCTGGAGGGACAGATTCATCACCCAGAGACTCCCTATGCTGTGGAACAAAATCCCGGTACATGTGAGGCAGAGCACCTCGCTGGCCTTGTTCAAGAGGAATCTTGACCAATGGATGGGAGATCGCAGATATACCCCAGGGATTACTTCAGTGTCACTGCTTGACAGAGGCACAGCAAAATAATAGGCATAGTTTTATTCAAACTAAAGGGGTGGCGAAA
Organism: Protopterus annectens; assembly: GCF_019279795.1. NCBI lineage: Eukaryota > Metazoa > Chordata > Ceratodontiformes > Protopteridae > Protopterus > Protopterus annectens. The sequence goes on along the minus strand of NC_056747.1, from coordinate 907,327,595 downwards.
GCCAAATAACTATGGGCTAGGCTTATAAATGCCCTTGGGCAGATAGCCTAGTATGAACCTATGAACCTATGATTCTTTTTATAAGACCCGTTGCTCCTACTACTAATGGAACTGTCTGGGTATCTTTCTTCCACATTGCTCTTGTTTCTTCCTGCAAATCCTGATATTTTATGACTCTGTGTCTCTCTGTATGCAAGAGACTGTAGTCACTGGGTGTAACGATTTCAATGATCAATGCTACTTTTGTCTTCTTTTCATAGACCACTATATCTGGTTTTCTCGCATCTGTCTTTTGAACTGTTGGTAGTGGGTGATCCCATGTGATATAGACCATCATTTTCTATGATGCTTTGTGGCTCATGTTTCCAGTGTTTTTCAGCCACTTTAATACCACAGTGTTTGCACAATCTCCAGTGCAACAGTCTTGCCACATTATTATGCCTTTCAGTATACAGTCCTTCTGTCATTAGTATGTCACAACCATCAAAAAGCTGTGTGACTATTTCCAATTCTGTTTTACAAAACCTACATTTCTCTGTTTCTCCCACATGTTCAATGGACTTTGTAAGCCAACATGTATGTAGACTACTATCTTGGGCCACCAATATTAACATTTCATCTTTTAACCAGTCTCTCCTTAACCATTCCTGCATTTGATCCTGATCAACATGAGATTCCTCCAGAAGTTTTCTATACTTACAACTATATGCATTTTCCATATTTCTTGCCTTGTCATCTGATCCTTCACCTTATATTCTTTCTTTTGTTTTTTGGCATACTCAGTTGCTGCCTTATTTTTATTTACTTCTGGTTTGATTTCCATTTCTGTTTATCGCCAATATGCTTCTGCTAGACTAATCAGGGAAGTCATCTTAGATTTATTCTCCTCATATTTCAAAACTTTCACTATGTTTGGTTCTTGTGAGGTCAGTAGACAGGAGATATGTGTGCAGTCCCATGATTGCAGATCTATACATGTAATCAGTTTCAAAGTGGCCCATACCTCCTTTGGAAAAGGAAATATATAATCTTGGTATGCACTGATTTTTATAAATCATTTGATGAGCATGAAACATCCTTTTGTTTTCCTATCTGTGAGTCCCTACTAGGGAACCTTACTAAACCAATGTACATAAGATATATTACCACTTTGTTTTATATATTCTAATTGTTTTCTAACTTCTTGTGTAACCTTTGTATGTCTGTTCATGAGAACTGTGAGTCCCTACTAGGGAACACTTCTAGACCAATGTACATAAGGTATATTACCACTTTTTTATATATATTCTAATTGTTTTCTAACTTCTTGTGTAACCTTTTGTATGTTTGACTATGTGGAACTTTTCTCCCTGGGCCTCCACTGAAAATGGACATGTATCCAGTCAGGCTATCCCAGTAAACAAATGTAAAATAAAAATAAAAATAAATATCTAATCAATCCAACACCTTTTGGAGCGAATCAATCACTCCAAAACTGTAAGTTAGGACAGGAAGAGCAAATTGGTTTATAGCTTGAATTTTGTCCTAGATGTCAATGGTGTTTTCAGAATTAATTTAGGTTTTCTAAGATATTCCTTATTAAGTTTTATTCGCATTTGTTCATGTTTTATTGTTGATCCTTCATCAATTCCAAAATATTCATACACTCCCCCTTGCTCAAGTTCTTTTATATCACATTCTTATCCCAAACTGATATTTTCCTAGTGCTGCAGTTTTCCTGCTTTAAAGGTTGCTTTTGCACATTGACATTCTTATCTCATCTGAAAAAGTTTTGACTACTTGCAGGTGTGCTTTCAGTTCATCGTCTGATGAGCTATACAGTTTTAAATCATCAACAAAGAGAAGATGAGAAGACTTTACACTTTGTTGTTTTCTAGGAGCCAAATTATAGCCATGGCCTAATCTGTAAAGTAGACAGCTTAATGGGTTAAGAACAAGACAGAATAGCAGCGGTGACAGGGAGTCATCCTGGAATATCCCCCTTTGAATTGTCATCCCTGGAATAGTAATTTGTCCTTTATCATGGCTTAATTGCAAAGTGGTCTGCCACTGTTTCATGGTCACTGTAATATAATTGATCAGTGTAGAGTGTATCATATATTTTTAAGCACTCTTTTATCATGAATATGGGATGTTGTCAAATTTTTTTTGTAGTCGATTCATGCCATACTTAGATTCTTCCCCTTTTTATAGTTCTCCACTATGACTTTATTTAGCAACAAATGATCCTTTGTTCCATATGACTTTCTTTTATTGCCCTTTTGTTCTATTGCCATAATTGAGCTTTCTTCTAAATGACTATAAAACTCTGTCAGCATCATTTCCGATGTATAGTTTATATGTCATCAGAAGGCAAGTTATGGGTCTATAATTTTTAGGGTAGCTTGCAGGTTCACTCTTAAGTAGGAGCATTGTTTTTTTTTTCTATTGCTAGCCAGGTTGGTGTCTGTTCGGGTTGCGCTTATAAATAGTCTTACTCATGGCTAAATCTTTGTACAAAGATGTTAACACTTTCAACCAGAAGTTGGGTACTGCATCTGGGCCTGGGGTTTTCTAATTAGAGGCTTTTCTTAACTTTGTTTTAATCTCTCTGGCTGTTACTTAATCCCGTTTCATATCCTGTACCTTTAAACTTATTCTTTCTTTTACTTCTTCTATCCATTTAGCATATTTGTTATGTTCCACAGGATCTTCATAAATACTTCTCCAAAATGTATCTATTTCTTCTTTTTTTTTGGTGGTCTCTCAATTCCTTTTACTTTGTTTCCCAATTCTCTGTAAAACTTCTTTAGGGTCATCAATAAATTGCTTATTTTGTACTTTTCCTTTATATTTATCCTTTATATTTATCTGTGTATCTTCTCAGTTTTTCTACCTGTGCTGATATTTTTAATTTATTATTTGCAATAGTGCATGATAAATCTTGATCTGTTATAATATTGTACATTGCTTTTATCATGTCTATCTTTCTGAGTATTTTTGTTGATCTGTTCCCTCTTCTATACTCTTCTAACAGTGACACTTCTTGTCTTAATTGCTTTATAGTTTTCTCTATTCGATACTTCCATGATGGTATTTGATTTCTCCCCTTCCTTTCCCTTACTACCCTATGTGCTTGTGGTAGAATTTTATCTATTATTAATTTAGCTGCACAGTAATATATCCTGTTTACTTATATTATATCATATGGATTTCTGTGGACAGTCCTGATTACTGTGTTCATTTGTTTTATCAAACTTCTGACATTTTGGGTTTCTTTTATTGATCTTAATATGTCTATGTCTCTGTTAAATCAAGCAACTCTTCTCTTAGCTCATTTTCCTCTACACTGAGGGCACATTTTTTGTTCTCCATTTCCTGTGGGCATTCAACAGAAAGTTCTATAGCATCTTCCTGTGGCACATTCTCTACATTTCCATCCTGTGTTATCCGTTGCACTGTCATAATGGGAACTCACTGGCCTATCACTCCTCAACATTGACTGAGTCAGAGTTGCCACAGTCTCCTGTACCTTCCCTTGCTGTCCAGCTTCAAGTGAATTTTATACTGGTTTCCTTTTGAAGGCTCCAAAGTATCTTCATATGGCAACTGACCAATTGCTTCCCGTTCCACTGGTTTCTCCTTAATTTGTATGACCATTGCTCTACCCTGCAGTGGTGCTTTCTGAGTTAGATTTTCTACACTGAATCCTTCACTTCACAGGTACTTCACAACCTCAGTTTCCATAACCTCAGTTTCTATTTCTTTAGCTTCTCCATTACTAATCTTATTTTCTTCTTTGTCTTCTTATTTTTTGTATTGTAAAATTTTTTATGTCTGGATTCCTTTACTTGTATTTCTCTTCAAATATCTTTGTTGCTGCTCTTTTTGTATTGATTAGTTTGGCTTTCTCATTTGCATAAATATTACACCATATTAAATCTCTTTTCTTTCCCATTTCCATATTTCTTCTTCAGATGTCTCCTTATCTTCCTGTTTCTCCTTGCTCTGGTGGCTTGTTCCATCATGCTGTGGTGTAACCTGTGTTAGACCTTCTACACCAAATCCTTCATTTCGCAGGCACTCCATAACTTCATCTTCTATTTTTTTAACTTCTGCTTTACTAATCTTCTTGTCTTCATTCCCTTTTAGTGATATTATTTTTTATTGTGAAATTTTCCATATTTAGATGACTTTGCCTACATTTCTCTTCGAATCTCTTCGGGGGCTGCCTTTTTTGTACTGATTAATTCGGCTTTCAATTTTGCATAAATATTGCACCATATCGAATCTCTGTTTCTTTCCCATGTCCATATTTCTTTTTTATAGTTTTCAAAAATCTCTAGGTTTTGTTGTTTATATTTTTGTACTTCCTCAGATGCTTCTTTTTCCAAACATATCAAAGTTTTTTGGTTTATATAATGTTTTTTACAAATCTGTTGTATTAATGAACACAAATATTTATTTGAAACTTTTGACATTTTTTCTTGTGGAAGTATTTTTCTTTCCTCCAATTTCTTTCTGAATCTTTTTGTATATCTTGTATCTGGAAATTCTGGGCTTTTTGCATAATAGTAACAATACAGAATTTCTTTCTTATCCGCAATATTCCACTCTATCGTCTTTGTGGCTCTTCTTTGGCCTATCAGTTTTTGTGGTTTTTGTGGACTGCTACTTCCTTCTACAACAGGGGGGGCAACACTGATATGCATGAAACAATATAGCCTGAGGTTTCTATAACTCTTGCATCATGGCACCATGCATCCATCACATCAAGGATTCCTCATATCTTTCAGACTTTGCAGTATGTATAAAATGTGAGGTGTTCCCATCCCTGTCATGGTAACACTACGTGCACTAAGGCTAATGTCACTCTGTTCTTCCATTGCTGGCACTATCTGCACACAGCCAAAGGTCTCTGCAGTTCCTTCAATGCTGGCATTATGTGTAGAGTGTATGGCATACTTGAGTGAACTACTAGTACCAGAATATGATATTCTTCAGCTCATCAAACATTTGCACTTTCCACATGATAAGTGAGGTCCTCATGTGTTTTGCAAAATTAACACCATGTGAATACAGCACCAGGTCTTCATAGTTCCTTCATGACAGGAAGAAGGTGCATGCAGCATGTCATCCCAGCATTTCATGCAGCATTACCACTGTACAATTCTACATTACTTATATCATTGGAACTTTGTGAATGGAGACTGATAACCCAGCAGATGCAGCAGGATTGGCTCTAAATGCATGGGACTGAGGTGCCTGCAGTGACAGTACATGCACGGAGCAAAATATCCTTACAATTCATGCAGCATTTGCAGTATAAGCATGAAACTTTAGCTCCCACTCTTTCTGCACTGACTATGAGGTTTTCTGATGACTTTATATCAGTTTGCAAACACAAGTGAAAGAATGGAACTCCCAAGAAAATGAGCAGTTAAAAGTCCATTTTATGCAAGTTTAAAAAAAATGCTTTTTTATAGTGGGGGGGGGCAAAGTCACACCCATGGAGGATGATGAACCTTCCGGCAACTTCTACAATCATCTCCAGGGTCACTGCGCCTTTATGGTAGGGAGAAATTGCAGTTATAGTGACTCCTTTCTTCCATTCATAAAATAAAGCTTTTGCACAGTTGATAGAAAGCCAAGAGTAGGTACCCAGACCTTAATGGAGCATCGAGCTTGCTGTTCTGTTTTGACAACACTGATTTTATGTATATAGAGTTTGAAGTCCCTGTATGGAGCATGGTTACAAGATGCCTTACTGCTAACCAGATAATCACATCTCAAAACATTGCATTTCACTCTTTGATAGACCACTCACATTATAATCCAGTGCCAGAAAGTAGTCCCACACACTGAAATCTCCAATTACTGACCAACCACAAAGATCAGCTGATACAGTTACCCATAAACACTGTGATACATTGCAAGAAATGTGTTATCCCTCTGTTATTACAACAGTAACTTGATGTATATCAAACAGGGTGTCCACCTTTTCCTGAAGTAACATCACTTTGTGTGTATAGCACAAGATACTGTCAGGCATTGCCTAACTGGCACTGTGGTGCTATGTGCAAGCATCCCATGGTTCTTTATATTTATTTATTTAACATTTGTTTACTGAGACAGAGCCCATTTTCATCAGAGGCCTGGGGAGAAATGCTCCAAATGCATGTCTTTGGAATGTGGGAGGAAACCCACGCAGACACAGGGAACAACATGCAGATTCCACACAGAAGGTACCCCAGCTGACAACTGAACCAGAGAACTTCTTACTGTCTGGCGACAATGCTAATATCTGCACCACTGCGCCACCCATGTGTTCTTTAACATTGGTACTAGATACGTGAACATACCTCTCACCTATCCAGATTTTCACAGGGTGTTCAGATTTTTGCCTCATATTTTTGGTCTGTTTTTCATAAAATCTGTTTTTTTCTGAAAAAATCACTGAGGATTGAAGTCCCTAAATGATGAAATACATTTGAATTTCAGACTTCATATCCTTCAGAAAATGTATGCTAACACAAACCCTGTTATTCTAGCAAATATCTAAGTTTATAAGAGCAATATTTAAAATCTGTCCCTGTATTTGGGCCTTTACCCCCCCCCTTATTTTAGGCTTTGTCCAGATTTCTTGCACTAAGAAGTTGAGATATATGGATGCATGAATCATGTGATCTCTCAGATCCTGGAAAAAAACTGCTCTTTCTGCATAGAATGTGAAACTTATTTCTGCAAGATCAATACTAAATGTACAGGACTTAAGTTTTTTTTTTTTTTTCCAAAAATATTTTTATTAGTTTTAAAACTTTTACAAAAAAGAAATGAAAATAAATACAATATAAGGAACTTGTAAGGTACGTCAAATCAAGAAAAAGAAAGTAAAGTACATTCTAAATTAATACAAACAGTTAACAACAAGTTTTGATTTATAGACAAGCAGTTATTGTAACAAGTACCTTATTCCTGAATGGGTAAAACATTCACTAGGGTGCCTCAGAAAAACATAATACAAATAGAAATCAGGCCTCCCAAGAGGAGGATAACTTTAATCAGATAACATACTATTATATAAAGTATAAACTATTAACTATTTTGGGGGTACACCACCTAAAGTAAACTATACATGTCCAAAAAACCTATTTACATCATATTTATAATATATTTACATCATGGATGTCAGAGGACCTCTCTGAATAAAATGACATAAGACAATTAGTAAAGTGTAATGTTTACATTATCAAATAATTTTGGATCGTACCTAGTACAAAAAGGATCCAGCTTGGAATGCAAATGTATAAGAAAAAATGTTGCTGAATTTTACTTATTCCGGATTAGATCAAAGAGATTTTCCCAATATTTTTTAAAATAATTATTTTTCTTTTTGCTATCTGTGCACATTTTGTGCGCTGATATATATTTTATTGCCATATCCTTAAAGTTTTCCCATGAAATTGCTGAGGGGTTGATCCAGTTTTTAGTAATGAAATATTTAAGGAGAGCACAAACTGAGACAAGAACATGACGGCAAATACATACATTTGAATTTCAGACTTCATATCCTTCAGAAAATGCATGCTAACACAAACCCTGTGATTCTAGCAAATATCTAAGTTTATAAGAGCAATATTTAAAATCTGTCCCTGTATTTGGGCCTTTGCCCCCCCCCCCTTATTTTAGGCTTTGTCCAGATTTCTTGCACTAAGAAGTTGAGATATATGGATGCATGAATTATGTGATCTCTCAGATCCTGGAAAAATATTGCTCTTTCTGCATAGAATGTGAAGCTTGTTTCTGCAAGATTAATACTAAATGTACAGGACTTAAGTTTTTTTTTTCCAAAAATATTTTTATGAGTTTTAAAACTTTTACAAAAAAGAAATGAAAATAAATACAAGATAAGGAACTTGTAAGGTACATCAAACCAAGAAAAATAAAGTAAAGTACATTCTAAATTAATACAAACAGTTAACAAGTTTTGATTTATAGATAAGCAGCTATTGTAACAAGTACCTTACTCCTGAACGGGTAAAACATTCACTAGGGTGTCTCAGAAAAACATAATACAAATAGAAATCAAGCCTCCCAAGAGGAAGATAACTTTAATCAGATAACATACTATTATATAAAGTATAAACTATTAACTATTTGGGGGTACACCACCTAAAGTAAACTATACATGTCCTAAAAACCTATTTACACCATATTTACAATATATTTACATCAGGGATGTCAGAGGACCTCTCAGAATAAAATGACATAAGACAATTAGTAAAGTGTAATGTTTACATTATCAAATAATTTTGGACCGTACCTAGTACAAAAAGGATCCAGCTTGGAATGCAAATGTATAAAAAAAATGTTGCTGAATTTTACTTATTCTGGATTAGATCAAAGAGATTTTCCCAATATTTTTTAAACTAATTCTTTTTCTTTTTGCTATTTGTGCACATTTTGTGCACTGATATATATTTTATTGTCATATCCTTAAAGTTTTCCCACGAAATTGCTGAGGGGTTGATCCAATTTTTAGTAATGAAATATTTAAGGAGAGCACAAACTGAGACAAGAACATGACGGCAAATACATTTGATTTGAATAGGAACAATATTAAGGATCATAGTTTGCCAAGAAAATGTAGTTTTCTCATACCCCATTTTTTCTAATTGAATTCTGAGGGAGCACTAGAGTTTATAGATGGTCTTATAACTCCAGAACATGTATATTATGTCAACATGAGGGAGACAAGAACATGACGGCAAATACATTTGATTTGAATAGGAGCAATATTAAGGATCATAGTTTGCCAAGAAAATGTAGTTTTCTCATACCCCATTTTTTCTAATTGAATTCTGAGGGAGCACTAGAGTTTATAGATGGTCTTACAACTCCAGAACATGTGTATTATGTCAACATGAGGGAGAGTGCAGAAAGGACATGTTAAGTTTTTATTACATCCAAATTTTTGTAAAACAACTGGGGTGTAGTAAGAGCTATTATTTATCATTAGCTGTGTGTACATTAGATTTTTGAAGGGGGGTCAAGTTTAGTATATTTCTGATTGCTTCATACTTAGATTCACTAGAGATTTCATCCTGTATTGAACTCCAGTATTTGGAAAATAAAAGTGAATGACTATGTATAATGGACGACACAAGTTTATAAGTATGTGATATCATTTTGTTTTTAGGGAGAGCAAATTGATGATTGATTGTGTTAATTGAATATCTTGTTCCATAACTCTGTATTTAAGGAAATTTTGTTTTATAAGTGAGCTGAGTTGTCTTGAAATAGGGTCATATTTATTAGGAGCTCCAAATAAAGTTTTAACCTCTGCTGCATTTTTTGTACTATAAAAATGCCAGACTGTAGCTTTCTTGATAATAGGAAAGTTAGATAGGTCAATCATTTTATTATTGATTTTTAAATTTGGATTCAGATGTATGGGTTGAAGAATAGGGATTGTATTTTGCAAATTAAGAGATTTCATCAGATCATGAAAAATAAGAATTTTGTTTTTTAGAAGAGGCAAAAACTTAATGTTAAATTCACCAACAGGTGTGAGAAAGGGGATAGATTGAGGATTAATTTTGAATGAACGTATATAGTTATACCAGATCTTGACCCATATTGGAGACCAAGATTCGTCATACGGATCATAACTGGCTATTTTTATTAACCGACTTGCGGTAATTATTTGATAATAAAGACTGAAATCTGGAAGACTTAATCCACCCTAAGCTTTTGGGATAGTTAATTTCCTATATGTTATTTTGGTTGATTTAGGGAACCATAAGAATTTAGAAATTGTGGTCTCCATTTTACGAAAGAAGTTTTTTTTGGAATATTAAGAAAAACAGAGTTTAAATGGAAAAAAGTTCTAGGTAGAGTATTTCCGCTAAAATGCATCAAAAGGATTGGATCTACAGCAGCATTTTGGATAAAAAAGCTAATTTTAAACCTTACTTTCTTCTAAGTATTTACCTGAACTCATTCTGGGGAATGCCCAAGCCACATGATAATATCCTTCTCTGCATATAACAGTATTTCAAATAAGAGATGGCTACTAAGCAAGAAGCCATGGATTCTACAACTACAAAAACTAAACTTTCCTCTATAATTACCCCTAAGAAGGATATAATATCCAAGAGACAAAAAATAAATAAATCAACGCAAGAGCTGAACAAATGGCCTACTAAAACCAAAGCTGAATCTGCACTTTCACTTGAAGATATTAAGTCAGCATTACAACCATTGCAAGATGAGTTCAAGTTATTTTTAGATAAGCTAAATTCCTTCAGTTCAATCCTGGATCAAATCATAACAAGAACAAACACAATAGAAAATAAAACTGAGGAGAACTCAAAGCAGATACAGGATTTACAAGCGAAGGTAAATGCAAATGGAAAACTAATCAATGACTTACAACAAAGAATAACTGACTTAGAAGCTCGAAATAGGAGAAATAATATCTTAATACGTGGCATTCCGGAAAAGTTTGATCAACCCCAACTGATCTTTGAACTAGTAACTGAAGATAAATCTCTTGCAAAAGAAATTTCTGTGGAAAGAGTTCATAGAGTGCTACGGAAAACTCAAAATGAAGCTAGCCCCAGACAGATCAATGCAAAACTACTTAATGCTGCACATGTTAATTTACTGCTAATGGCTGCAAAGAAGAAAAAAAACACCTCATGGAGAGGCTACAGGATCTCATTATCACAAGACTTACCTCAGCCCATTAAAGTACAAAGACAAGCTCTAGCCCCTTTCTGTGCTTTGCTAATAAAAAAAAATATTTCTTTCCAAATGAAATACCCAGCCACTTTTTCCTTGAACTATAAAGACCAAAAGCACTTTATACAGTCTGTGGAGGAGGCAAAGAAAACATTTATGCAAGTTTTCAAGGAAGTACCAGTTATTTAAAGCTTATGGCAAAGCTATTTAAAATAAAATAAAAAAAATGTACTGCTTTAAAAAAAAATGCAGCTTCTCTCTGAAAATAGGTCTGGAAACACTAACAGAAGCTGGAAACACTATCAGAAGAAATTACTTCCTACAGAAATGGTACTTTTTACTTTCTCAGATCTGTAAACAAAGAAAGGAAGCTAACTGAGCTAATCATACCTGATTTAATGTCCTGTTGGTTTTTCTGTCAATCTCTGGACATTCTGGAAATATTCCTGTCATTTTTTAATCTTTTTTTTCCTCAAATTTATTTTCTTCTGCTTTAAATTACTCCATTTTCTGGGACTTGTGTTGCTTTCTGAGGCCTGGGAAGGTCTATATAACAGCTCCATGAGGGTTTCTTTTGTCTGCTAGGCTGTTTCTACACTCCATATCCCAGAATTCAACAAAACATTGGCCGATGATGTCACAAGGTAAGAGAGCGGGGGAAAAGAAGTAAAGAAGCAAAGCATTACTGGGAAAGCTAAAAATCATGAAATACATCGTATTTATGAAGAAATGGACTGTATTTTTACAGTTTGGGTTCTGTGTGATGCTGAAAATGTAAGAACATTGAAGGATTTCATTCAGAGTAATATTAGTAACATTATTATTTAATTTAAAAAGCATTATGTCAGTGTGTGCTATATTTAGTTAAGGAATGTTATATATATGTCTCTAGTTTATTATAATGCCTGCCAAACATTAATTGATTAGTATTTAGTTTTATATTGTAGTATTAGTTAAATTGGTAACTAAGTATTAATTTAATTGTGTCTAAAATCTAATGCTACAGCTAAATAAGTGATCTGTATCTTATAGGGGTGAAGTGTATAGTTATGTGTTCTATAAGCTTTATAAGTCTCAGGTATCTGCAAATTATATCCAAAGCTCAGATGATTACTTTGTTTGGGTCTATAAATGGTCTTTCTGTTTATTTTAGATTCGTGTTTATTTTAGGTGTGTGATTTTGATTTTCAATAATAGATTTTAAAATAATATTTATAGATATGCCATTATCCTCGGAATGCCAGATATAGTTACACTTGCCTGCTTACTGTCTTTGATAAGCTATAGTATTATTGATTTATAGAGAGTTAGTTCTAAACTAATGTGTACAATCATAATAATATATACCAATCCAACCTTATGCACCTGTAAGCATAGCTAATTCCATGTTATGATCTGCTAAAATGATATATATATATTAAGTCTTTTAGAAAGTATGATTCTTATACTCTTTTATTAACTATTCTAAGCATCTTTTGCCTTTAAATGTACATTTTAGATGTATATGTTAGTATTAAATAGTTTTGGAGTGGTATGAGGGTGTAGTTGTGAATGCTGGGTGACACTTGGACTATCGAGGTTAGTATTTATGTCTCCCTGTTGCATACCTGTAACATTTATTTTATACAACAATGTTTATCAACAGTATATTTGTATCTTTTACATTTGCAAATAAAATCATATCAGGGAGATGGGTGGTTAGGCACGGGTTGTAAGGTTAGGAGCATGGATGTCAGAACATCAGTTTTGAGTACAGTTTATTTTTTATGTGTTAGAAAATGCTGGGTGACACTTGGACTATCAAGGTTAGTATTTATGTCTCTCTGTTGCATACCTGTAACATTTATTTTATACAAAAATGTTTATCAACAGTATATTTGTATCTTTTACATTTGCAAATAAAATCATATCAGGGAGATGGGTGGTTAGGCACGGGTTGTAAGGTTAGGAGCATGGATGTCAGAACATCAGTTTTGAGTACAGTTTATTTTTTATGTGTTAGAAAAGGACCTATCATTATATGAACCATTCCTGGTGAAACTAGTATCTCTGTTGACCCTATTTTGTTTTTATTGTTATTTTATGAACTTACAGTTAGATGATTAGGGTGAATTCTTGGAATGTAAATGGTCTTCAGGACATAAAAAAAAAAGCTGGTTATGCACCTGATTTATCAAGACAAATCAAACATTATTTTTTTACAAGAGACGCATATGACAAATAACCAATGGGACAATATTAAAAAAAGAAATTGGATTAGACAGATTATATCAGCAGGGAGAAGCCTTGCATCAAAAGGTACAGCTATTTTAATTAAAAAGTCCATCCCTGGAGAAGTGCTTGATACTAAATTTGATTCGAATGGAAGATGGTGTTTATTCACTTGCTCATACCCACAAGTTAAGTCGCCGATTTTGTTTTTGAATGTGTATAGTCCATGTTCAAACCAACATTTGTTCATCCAGGAAATACATAATCTGCTACTTCCATACCATGATCATTTCTTCATTATTGGTGGTAACTGGAACGCTGTTATTGATCCATCAAATGATAGCTCGAATAAGAACAGAAAACAGCCCACCCAAATAACTGCTTCTAGTCAAGATTTGATGAATAGTTTTAATTTAGTTGACCCTTTTTTAATACCTGAGATTGACAGGGAGTCTAATAAAGTCACTTTCTATTCAGCCTCTCATAAGGTTTGGTCTAGAATTGATTATTACCTGATCTCAGATGCTTTCATGACTAAAATTGCTAATTTTGCTCTCATGAGGCCAGATCTATATCTGATCATTCGAATATATCACTTGGCATTAACCCTAACCAAAAATGCAATTATGACAGTAAGATTTTCACTTGGTCACTAAATAGTAATATTCTGAAAAAAAATGACATTTTGCAGGAGGTTAATGAATACCTTAGAAGCTGAATCATTGATTTCCAATGTCCCTTTAGATATACAGTGGGCAGCGACTAAAGCTGTCATTAGAGGAATACTTATCCAAAAAGCATCTCATTATAAAAAGAAAGAGAGTCTGTACATTAATAACCTCACAAAAGTGTTTATTAAAAAAACTGATGCAGAACTGCAAAAAGATTTTTCCCCTGATTTGGAAATTAAACTTCACAGAATTCATAAGGAAATATATTTCTTCCACCAACAAAACTACTCTTTGACTGAATTAAAGCTTCTGCATAGATACTCCGAATGGGCTCAAACTCCATCCAAGACTCTAGCAAGACTAATAAATATCAAAGAAGGACCAAACTATATAAAGGACATAAAGTACAAAGGGAAAATCCTGTATAGAAATAGTGACATTGTAAATTCATTTGTAGATATTTACACGGAAATCTACAATCCCAAAACTCAATTCCAAAAAAAACAACACATAGACTTCCTCAATAAGCTTAATGTCCCAAAACTATCTTCCACACAAATTACCCAGTTAAAAGCCCCTATAACACTAAATGAAATAACTGCAGCTATTAAAAAACTGAAACCTAATAAGGCGCCAGGCCCTGATGGATTTACAGGTGAATTTTATAAAATTTTCTGCAGTAATCTTACAAAAATCCTACTTAGCATGTATAATCATATCATATCAGAAGGGAGTACGGACAAGTATATGAATAACTCCAAAACTATTTTCATCCTGAAACTGAACTCTGACAAATCAAACCCTCTTATTTATAGGCCTATTGCCCTTATAAATGTAGATATGAAAATTTTATCTACCATTTTTGCAAATAGAATTCAGAAATTGATGGCGTCAATTATTTCTCCAGAGCAATTGGGTTTTATAAAGCAAAGACAACTTTGTGATAATGCTCTCACTTTGCATACATTATTAATGTACTTTGAAAAGGATAATCATCCAAGATACGTTTTAACGTTAGATGCAACTAAGGCCTTTGATAATGTGGATCTCAACTTATTATATGTAACAATGGAATACTTTAATTTCCCGGATATGGTCATTAATACTATTAGGATGATGTATAAAAATGCCTTTACTTCCCTTTATATAAATAAAACATTATTAGATCCTATTAAAATTACAAATGGCACCAGACAGGGGTGTCCGCTATCACCCTATCTTTTTAACTTGTATCTTGAACCTTTTCTTATCTGGATCAAACAGATGACCTATCATCATATCCCAAAAATCTATAACATCGAAATAAAGTACTCGGCGTTTGCAGATGACCTTAACATTTACTTTGAGCTTCCTAACACAGACCTCCAGAAAATTCAAAACTCTATTGATCTCTTTTCTAAAGTTGCTAACTATAAGCTTAACCCCACCAAATCATCCTGTTTTCCTTTGAATCCTAAGAAGCATTTAGAATACTACTTCCCCCTTTCTGACATACCTCTTAAATATTCAATAAAGTATCTGGGTATAAACTGCATGCACTCTCATCAAGAATTTATGAAAACTAATCTTTATAAAGTTTGGGATCAAATAAACAATGATCTAACCAGATGGAAAAATATTAACCTTTCACTGTTATCAAAATCTGCTATTATCAAGACGAATATTCTACCTAGGACTTAAGTTTTTATTAGTGGAGTTGCTAAAGAAAAATGATGATTTATGCAGTTCTGACATCAGAGGTTCATAAGTGATTACTAGACATCGGGTCTAGGAAACCTGACCATTAAGGAACCTAACCCATCTTCTCAAAGTATTGTATGGTTAAATGATTTGCTCAGAGTTACAAAACAGGCAAATGGAATCAAGCCCTAGACTGCAAGAAACAGTTTGCTAATAGTTCATAACCTTAATACTCTATGTTAACTGCCACAAAAAATAATCAAAATGCTTATGTGGGACTACAAATTGTGGTCTTCTTGCTAGCATGTGACCTGTTCACAAAGCTGTAGCTGGTCATCAAGCACCCTTTGCCGGTCCCTCAGAATTGTGTCCCAACTCCTCAGTTGTTCAAATAAAAAGCAAGATGAGGCTTCCTACAGTACAGCAGAAAAAAAAACAAAAAGTGTTGGAATAATTGGATATTAAAACAAGAAGGATGCTTCATGCTCACCAAATGATTTATAAAAATCAGTGTATACCAAGATTATATATTCCCCATTCTGAAGGAGGGATGGACCTCCTTGAAATTGATTACATGTATAGATCTGCAATCGTGGGACTCCACACATATCTACTGACCTCACAAGATCAAAATGTAGTGAAAGTTTTGAAAAATGAGGAGAATAAATCTAAGATGACATCTCTGCTTAATTTAGCAGAAGAATATCGATGTCAAGCAGGAATGGAAATCAAACCAGAAGTAGATAAAAAGCAGGCAGCAACTGAATGTGCTAAAAAACAAAAGAAAGAGCATAAGGTGAAGGACCAGATGAAAAGGCAAGAAATGTGGAAAAAACATAAATATAGTTGCAAGTATAGAAAACTTCTGGAAGAGCCTCATGTTGATCAAGAACATACACAGGAATGGTTAAGGAGAAGTGAATTCACATCAAGAAATGAAAGGTTAATATTAGCAGTCCAAGATAGTGGGCTACGTACACGCTGGTTTACAAAGTCCATTGAACATGTGGGTGAAACAGACATATGTAGGTTTTGTAAAACCGAATTGGAAACAGTCACACACCTTGTTGCTGGTTGCGACGCACTAATGGCAGAGGGACTGTATACTGAAAGGCATAAAAATATGGTGAGACTGTTACACTGAAGACTGTGCAAACATTATGGTATCGAAGTGGCTGAAAAACACTAGAAACATGAGCCACAAAGAATCATAGAAAATGATGACGTTTATATCACATGGGATCACCCAATACCAACAGTTCAAAAGATAGCTGCTAGAAAACTGGATACAGTGGTTCAAGAAAAGAAGACAAAAGTAGCATTGAACACTGAAATCGCCACACCTAGCAACTACAGTGTCTTGCGTACAGAGACACAAAGTCATAAAATACCTGGATCTGCAGGCAGAAATGAGAGTCATGTGGAAGAAAGATACCCAGACAGTTCCAATAGTAGCAGGAGCAACTGGTCTTATAAAAAATAATTTACAATCATATGTTACCAATTCATGTAACACTGTACGAATTTCAGAAGGAGTCATTACTGGGCACATTGCAGGTGCTACGAAGAGCACTTTTGGCTGACATCAAAGAGTGAAACAATACTAATTTCATGAACTTTAATTGTACTTTGCCTAAGGAATGGGGTCCAATCCTGTCATGGTATTAACACCCAAAAGACTTGGAGAAATTAAAAACAGCAGACAATCCACACACCCCCTCTCCAGTTCTTCAAGTGAAGAGGAAAAACGGACTTTGAATCAGTGCATTGGCTTATACAGTACATAATCCATGTAGCCACTCCCACCCCAGTTCTTTGATTGAAAAGCAAAAAAAAAAAAAAAGGAAGGACTTAGTCTGACTGTAGAAAGCTGTTTGGTGCATTGGGTTGGCAAGTCCCACTCTTTTAGCTCTTCAGCTGAAGGGTAAAACATAAAGTAAAGAACACTTAACTGCCTTTCTGTTCCAGCATTTCAGTACAGAAAAAAGCTGCAAGACTTCTTAGATCATTCCCTCTAACACTTTGCAGCCAGGATGGTTGCCCCCCTTGCCCCATCCTTACTATACTAATGCTTGCTCGGCCACTGACACATTTATACAGGTGGTGTCAGAAACAGCTTTACGTTCATCACATGGTTTGCATAACTGGTCTCATAGTAGAAAACATTGCAGTTGCAGTTTGCAAACAAAATGTACTGTCCTTGCATTAGTCACAGCTTTACTGGATTATGTAGTCCCCACAGTTCGTTCAGCATCGATGTTATGTATATAATGCTGAACAGACTTAACACTTCCTGCAGTGCTAACACTACATGCATGGAGATGGAAGTTTCTGCATTATTGCAAAATCAGCATTACATGCATGGGAGTATATGGATGGAAATGAATTTCTATACATTGAATTTGAAACTAGAAATTTCTATTACAGTCTCCATGTGCAGTTTTGCATTATTGGCTTAGTCTGACTAGAGTATGAAGTCTCCACAGTCCCTGCAGAATTGTCACAATGTAAGTAAAGCACAGCCTTCTTGCACTTCTCTTTTGTCAAGATTTGCTGTTGCACTTCTTGTAACTGAAACAATATTTGTGTGAAAAGGAGGTTCCTGCATTACTGCAAAATCAGCATGATGTGCATGAATCCTGAGACCTCTGCAGTCCCTGTAACGTATGCATGGAACTAAATTTGAATGACATTGAATTCGGAATTGAAACTGAAAAACATGATTTGCAGTTTCCAGACAAATGTCTGATTTTTGTATGCAGTTGTATTAACAGTACAGTGTTATTGGATTTCGGGAAGTCCCTACAGTTCTTGCAGTATTGCTACTATGTACATAAGGCAGACTTGCACTTTCCCTTGTGCTATTTATATGTGCATGGATCTGGAGCTTCCTGTGTTGCTGCAAAATCAGCATTATGTGCTTGAAGCTTGAGGTCCTTGCATTTTTTGCAATACTGCCAAAATATGCATGGAATAAAACTTCTATATATTCCTGCAGTTGTAAAAGCAGTGATCCTATGTATGGAACATGATATTCATGCATTGGTTTCTGCAGTGTGGGCACTATGCCTATAATTATGAACTCCTACAGATACTGTATTATTGCCATGGTGGGTTATAGAGGACAAAGCCCTTGTTATTTGTACAATATCAGCACTGTGTGATTCAAACAGTTTTCTGCAGTTCCTACAAAATTTCTACCATGCACACTGTGCAAGAAGACCTATATATAATTCCTGCAGCACCCACATATATGCAAAGAGTTTGGCTACTGCAACGTTGCCACCGCATATGTAAAAATATGAAGCTCTTCTGTTCTTGCAGCACTGTCTATATCTATATGCATCACAAGGTTCCTATTGATAGGCTTTTATCAAAGATCTATACTATCTGCAAATAAAGTACTTGTGTTGCTGATAAGGTAGGTAGTCAAGGCTTTCTCTACTTTTAATGCAGTTCAAATGTACTGAATCTTCAATGGGATGAAATAAACCTGTCAGAATTTTAGCTGCATGAATTCCCACAAAAACAGTACTTTTTGTAAGGGGCAAGCCCCCTATATTCCCCATGTATGGGGCTTTGACCCCCATCCTTTCATATATATACTAAATCAACACACAGCTGCAAAGAAAAGAGAGAAGCCCAGATACACTGAGCAACATCTGCACAGAAATAGAAATCTCCCTAGCTCTGATTTCCAGTAGGAGAACTAATTGGGAATTTCAGCATCAGGGAACTGAGCTTGTCAAGAGTAGACATTCTCTACTATACATTCAACAAAATATCGAGAAATGATAGTCAACAATGCCTGTACAGCAACATAAAACATTTCAAATTCCAAGAAAGAAATTTCTGAAATCAAAAAGTAGTTAGTATTTATTTGTTTATTGACATTTGATTATCAGGAAAGTCCAACAGGGTAGGAGCCCATTTTCAGCACAGACCTGCAGAAAAAACTCCAAAGTATTACAAAACATTTTACGAATAATAATTTTGATAGGCAACAATGCCTGTACAGCAACATAAAACATTTCAAATTCCAAGAAAGAAATTTCTGAAATCAAAAAGTAGTTAGTATTTATTTGTTTACTGAAATTTGATTATCAGGAAAGTCCAACAGGGTAGGAGCCCATTTTCAGCACAGACCTGCAGAAAAAACTCCAAAGTATTACAAAACATTTTACGAATAATAATTTTACACTCTTTAAAAATAATACAAAAACAAATACAGTTTAAATAATCATACCAAATTAGACATAATATCAAAACATTGGTTAAGAATAGATAGAAGTTATATGACAATGATTTAATAGAGAAATTTTAGCCAGTTTATAGAGAAATTAAAGGTATGTTAGTATAATACAAACAGGAATTGCAATACAAAATACGAGAAAAACAAACTTATGGTATATTTAGAGGGAAAGCTTGGGAAGAGAAATTGACAGAAGTAAGGAATAGAGCAAAGATGAGATAGTAAGGAGATGTAAGGTACAAATAGGTATTTGTTCACATTTAGGGGATATGGTTTATCCTGGTGTTGAGCAAGAACAGAGTCAGTTTTTGGCTAGGAAATCTTTCAGAGTGGTTTATGAAGGATGAGAGGTAGGGTATCGACCTGATGGATAGAGATAAGGAGTTCCAGGCCTTAGCAACATGGTATGAGTACAGAAAATGCCTGGCAAATTTGATAGGTTTGTGGACAGACAGGGCTTTTTGGTCATTGGATCATAATGACTGACTACAGACATAGTTATGTAGAATGTTATTTAGTGCTGGACAAGCAGGTGGATTCTGGATAATCTTATAGGTGGTAAAAAGCTGTGTATATGTTATTTGATTGGGTAGTTATAACCAATTTAGGTGCTGCGGTAGCGTTGTCGCCTCACAGTTAGACATTGCCCGTTCGATTCTCAGTTAGAGCGTCTTCTGTGTGGCGACATGCGTGAATGGGCGTTCCTTCGTTGAAGGTTGTGCGTTAGGCCCGGCAAGCCAGCACGTAAAAAAATCTACTGCCAATCATTAGCGGACCGGAGTTCCGCTGTGGTGACCCCTAACCGGGAAAAGCCGAAAGACACAAAGACAAAGTGCTATATAGTGTGATTGGTTCTGAAAGGGTATTTGCTACAAATTTGGCAACTTTGTTATAGCGTTGTTGAAGTTTTGATTTTTGTGATGCCTGAAGGTTAGTAAGGACGGAAGCACCATAAAGAAGTGTGAGCAACTTTCTTATAGCATTGTTCAAGTTTTGATTTTTTTGTCATGCCTGAAGGTTAGTAAGGATGGAGCACCATAAAGAAGTGTGAGGAGGAGATAAGTGGTGACAAGTGTAGTTTAAGTTATGTCAGTGTGAGAAAATTTTTGGCTCTATAATCATTCCTAGTTTTTCATGAGTTTTTTATGCAATTTTGTATATGCAGGTCAAATTTAAGATTATCATCCACTATCATCCCTAATAATTTGCTATGAGAAGTGACTTCCATGGTTGTATTATGAAGAGAGAGGACTTTAAATTTTGTTTTTTCATGGGAATAGGATTTGGATAAAAAAGTAGTAGTTTGGGGTTTTTTTAGGGTTGAATATGAGTTGTGAGTTACAAAGCCATGTTGCAGTTAAAGATTCCTAAGTAATTTTTTGGAGGTGTGCCGAGTTGTCAGATGGGCAAATGAGTATGGAATCATCTGCGTACTGTATTATGGAGGCCTGTTGTGTGGATGTTTGGAGGGTGTTGGTAACAATGTTAATGAGGAGGGGGCCAAGAACAGAGCCTTGTGGTACACCGGTGGTGACTAGGAGGTATGGAGAGAGGGTGGCATGCCATTTTACTAAGTGATACCTATTGAATAAGTTCCTTTTGAAGGGTAGAAGGGTGGGCTGAGAGAGACCCAATGAGGACATTTGAAGTACAAGTTTGCTGTGACAAACTGTGTCAAAGGCTTCAGACAAGTCTAATTTGCCTTTACCTCTAGCTTTATTGACAGTACCAATATAGGTTAGAGGTGTAGTGTTAGTACTATGGGAAGGACAGAAGCCATAAAGCACAGAACATTCCTCAGGCTGTAGAAGACGTAGACACTCTACAATGAAATTGCTATTGGCAGTGAACATCAAAATGTGCTAATTCGCTAATTCACCAAACTGTGATATTCAGTTTCATGTAATTCTGGCAAATGATCTGTTGTCTGCTGCTATAACAAAAACTGTTTCACTAGTACTGTCCTGACTGCCATCAAAATATGTCTAAAAGGCAGTAGGAGCTCTGTGAGAGATGAAATGTAGCCAGCCAATGAGTATCCTCAGACACAGTGTGGACTACCTAGGGTCAGATATTTCTCTCTTTCCTGTTTATGCACCATATGGTACATCTAGCAATGAGCACCTTTCAGTGCTTGTTGTTTCTGTAGCAGTTACAGGTTTTACAGGCTCAGGTTGCTAGTCCAAGGCCCAACCCATCTTGGAGGGTGCACCCCCCCCCCACACACACACACACACACACACACACACACACACACCTAGGGCCAGTTTAGCGTGTCCAATCCACCTACTGCATGTCTTTGGAATGTAGGAGGAAAGAAGATCACCCGGAGGAAACCCATGCAAACACAGAGAGGACATGCAGACTCTGCACAGACGGCACCCCAGCCAAGAATCGAACCGGAGAACCTCTTGCTGTGAGGCAACAATGCTAACCATTACACCACTGCACTGCCTAGGGTCAGAGATGGATCATGGTCAAATGGGGCCCTAGGCAGTGTAATGGATCCCCTTCCCCCCTCCGGTAGCAGAACCCCCCCCCCAGCCATTCCATTGTCCTGTTACTTGGCCATTTCTTCTCAGTTACTATAAACACTGTTCAAACATGTCAGTGTGCATACTATTTTATTCTCTACTTCTACAATGATTACAGATATAGAAATTTAATTTAAAACTTTTATTTCAAATTTTATAGCATAAATACTGACAGCCATTTGCTTCTCTGACCTTGAAACTCACCTTCATTAAAACCCACATTAAAATAAAATGCATCTGGCCAGTGATGGATTGAGTTTACCTTTGGGTTGTTTTCAAATAGGCCCCTTGCATACATTTTTAGGAATATGCCTACATGCATGCATGCGTGCATACCTCTCAAATGTCCTTGAATTTCAGGGCTGTATCTGATTTTGCCTCAGATTTTAGCTCTGTACCTCTTAATCCCTTCTAAGCATTGGAGAGAAGGTGGTGAATTACACTTAATAAATAATGTAAATAATTAGAGTTATAGACTTCTTTTTTTTTAGAAAATGTATATTAATCTGCATTCTCTTAAAATCCAGATTTTCTTATTCTGTCACTGTCTCAGATTAATAGTATCAATATTTTAAAAGTGTCCCTGATTACCCCTAATTATTTCTGGATTTGAGATTTGTCTCTGATTGATTGAGCACTATGCATGCATGTGTTCTTTGATTCACCTTACTGAGTGTATTAAATTATATTCCTTGTATAATACAGCACCAGTTGTTAGAGTGTGTTTTAAATTCTGTTTTGAACATTCTTCCAGTGTAACAAAACGTATGAACCAATAATGACAAAACTACCCATTTCAGAACATTTCAACCATAAAGGGCTACTTAAACTTCTGTCACTGTAATCCATTAATATCAGTCAATATGCACAGTCTCTCCAGAAGTAAAAGTCATCTGAACATTTTCACATTAAACAGATCTATAACTAAATAAATAGGTTTCTGCTGGCAAATAACTTTACATTGAAGAGTTTCATCTACAAATATAGTACCTGCTGGCCTTGAAGAATAAGTTGCCAATGTTACATTAAAAAAATAGAAAGGATGGCATAATGGTTAAGATATCTGCACTACAGGCACAAGGTGCAGGGTTTGATTTTTCATATGGATTCATTGTCTAATCTTAAAATGGCCCACAAGGGCAGTTAACCTAGTACTAGTCTATGAACCTAAGATGGTAATATTGCAAAAGGAAATGTCTGGGAAACTAACAATATATTTATAGCTGCTAGACATCTCATCCAAAGGAAATACTCAAGCATGCAGCACCCCCATCTCCCCTTAAAGTACACCACAGTATCAACAATCTATCTGCATGGGGTGGGAGTGGAACCCACAGCCTTCTGCACCAAAACACAAGTATGGTCCCTGCTGTGCTACTAACACTGCTTACAAACACTGATGGCCATTTGCTAAGCAAAACAATTGCACATTGAACACAGGCTTAACACGAGAAACAGTAAACTTCTCTTCCCTTGAAGCTCACAATTCTTTGAAAATGCACTGAAACTCATATTCCTTGAAAATGCACCCCTGATGACTAACTGGGTAGTCTGGTAGTTGATGTAGAAGACTCAGGCTCTTGTCTCTTGTAACCAAGGTACAGGGATTGAGCCTAAGCAAGTTAATTAATTAAACTGCCATCCCTAACTGGCATTTTACACAAACACACGCACACACTTAAGGGGTCACTCTCACTCATCTCTTTCACTGCAGGAAGCACTTTTAACCAGTTCCCCCATTTCTAAATCCTGCATGAAAGCAGCAGGAAAGTCCCAACATTTAAATCCATGCTGTTGTGTGTGAGTTGTACTAAAAACACATGCACAGATGCAGAGTGCATCCTTAAAGACATAATTACATGCACAGACTCAGAGTATATCCTTAAAGAATAAATATAATTTTGTTTTAATTGTTTAAATTAAATGTTGTAGCACCGCCAGCCAGCAGGTTCTAGGCAGCTGCCTAGGTCAACTAGTGTTGGATCTGGCTCTGCCTAGAGTGTAGGAAATCACCATGCTAAGTGAATTACACGTTCTTTTATATTGCAATTTCACAAACATTAACTTTTTATCCCATGAACCCCCCCCCCAATCTGACCTAATTCTATCCTCCAATTTACTTCCTGTTTCCCCCTCTGCTGTCCTTGGATATCTCCATAGCTCCCCCTATAGCTCCTTTCCAGGTAATCCTGGAAGTGTCATTTTGCTTGGCAATCCTCCAAAGTTCTTGAGGATGGAAAACCTTGCATTAGAATTCCTAGAGCAAGGAAGTGAGAACACTATGGGCAGTGGCAGAGCTAGGGGGACACAAAGGGGCATCTGCTCTCAGTGTGCACCTCCCCAAGTGCCAGAGTAAACAACTCACCCACTGAGCCAGATGTAGCACAAGACAACCTAGGCAGTGCTGGAAGCGTGGCCCATAAACATTAACATAATAAAATTTACTAGAAAAGCTCAACCAGACTCTGCCACAACTTGCTGTGACGGAAAATTTTGTTTGTTTTTGCTTTCTTGTATTTTGTGTTGCTTTATTGCCTTCTTCTATTTTGTATATTGTGATTAATTTTCTTTACACTGTGTTTCACATGTATTCTGTTTTTAATTGTATATTTAAAGTAGGAAAGAGACCACAATTGTGTCTCTTGTGAGTCGCACAGAAATTAGAATAGGTCAGTTAAAGTTAATTACTGGCAAACTGAGGGTGGCGCTAGGAACTAAAACTTCTATTTAAGGTGTAAAATAAAACATTCCAAGGATTTACTAGAAAAGCTCACCCAGACCTTGCACAACTTGCTATGAGGGAAAGGTTAGTTTGCTTTTGCTTTCTTGTTTTTGTGTTACTTTATTGCCTTTTTCTATTTTGTATATTCTGATTCATTTTCTTTACACGTGTCTTACTTGTATTACATTTTTAATTGCATATTTAAAGTAGGAAAGAGGCCACAGCTATGTCTCTTGTGAGTTATACAGAAATTAAGTTTTTGCCCACCATCCCACCCTAGTGCCCTTATGTTTTTTAACTCAGCTGTCTTTCTAGTTGCTTGCCCTTTATGTTAATTTGACCACAATTATCCTTCCCTCTCCTCTTTCACTGGCTATTGTGAGTAAGCACAAAATTATCATTTTGTGAAATCATTCCCCTTAAACTATTTAAATTTATTGGCCACCCCACTGTATTCCATAGAACTAGAATGCCAAGCATCCACCCATTCCAATCCATCTTGCTCTTTTAAATTAGTAGCTCTTCACTTAGACATCTAAACCTTAAGTTACCCCTCTTTCATTTCTAACTGCTTAGTGCACACCGTGGGTCTTAGGATTTTAACCCATTTTTCATCTTACCTTTAAAATCTGCAAGATTTACTCCAAGACCATCAAGTACAGGACAGCCCACATTCCGCCTCTCAGTAGTCATCTTGGGATTAGTACTTCTGTTTTGCTCCTGGTTAAGAGAAGGAGCATAGGAACATTATTTCCTGGGGAACACTAATCACCAAAAAGCCTAATAACTGCTCTGTAGGTGCCAGTTTGGTATTTGTGCTTATAGTTTTCACTTGATGAGAGAAAGAGCAGAGTATACAGATTCCTGACTCTTTCTGGTTGGAAAGTGAGTGCCTGTGCTTGAACTTCCTGATTGGCCTAGTTGCTATTTAATGAATCTGCCAGGAAAAGGCTACAACAATCCTACAGACCCCTACATCATCTGAGACAAGACTGTGGATCACCAAACAGGCTGTGGCCTGCTTCTCATCTTGAAATTGGTGCTACTGTTTTGCTAATGTTGGGAGAAGAAGCAAAGGAGCATTGATTGTACCCCAGCAGAGTGAAGTACTGCTTGATTTGCTTCAAACTTCAGAATATCTGCATAAATACTGTATCCATAAATCATCAGGCTGTACTTATTACTTTTCCCATCAAGTGTTTGGAAGTGCCCTGTATAACCACAGACACCTTCAGATGACATTTTGCCTATAAAAGTACCATTGCAGTTTCACTAATACCTAGATGCACACAGGACAACTAGTTCACAGTCACAAGTATGGCCCCAGAGCTGCAAATCGGATACTCCTGACATTACTTTATATTCTCATTCCAGCTTTCTAATAAAATGAAAAAGGGTCTGTTGCCATAGATATGAACTTTTCCACTATCTCCGTAATGAGCTTGGTGGATATGTGCATCCTGAGGCAATGTTGAAATTGCCTCATATTTACTTCAACCAGTTAATTCTCAAACTGATATGGTAAGTAAGAGATGTATTTACACAGTGTCACTAGAGGCAAAGTTCTCACATAAAAGCACTCCTAATGTCAGTAAGGTTGTCAGTAGTACACACGCTGCACCTATCATACACAATTCAAAGCAGACACCTAGACTCACATATGTTGAGGCACATAAATATAACCTACCTAAACCCCAAAGACCTTTTAGATGAAGTAGACATAACAAACACCCTCAGCAACCCCAAACAGACTTTTTCAAAATAACACTCACATCAACTCATACAGACATATTTCATGGAGCCTCCGCTTCTAAGTCCATAAGCAAGCCACCACACAAGCCAACATTCTGGGTCATTTGAGAGTCCATTGTGAGACACACTGATGTCCCTCTCACCATGATGAGTAAGGAGAAACTCACAGTCAGTTGCATATCAGGAGCCAGGATCCACCACATTACGCATGCACTCAGGTCATTGGACCACAAGTACCAGTATGACTCAGTCATAGTCTATGTGGATGTAAATGACCCAAGACATACCTCCCTAGACTATATGAAGAGAGACATTGTGGAGCTCATGGAATATTTGTCTCAGGCTGGTATGAGCCTAGCACAGAGTAGTAATTACCTTCTCCAGGGATGATACCACAATATGATCAAAAAATGATGGACTTTAATAGTTGGTTTATTTTCTGTTGTCATTCTAAGGGGGTGCAATACTTGTCAGCAAAGAAGAGATGGTCAACAAACCACGCTGCTTTGACAGGAATGGTCTGCACGTGTCCCCTCTAGGCTTTTGAATATTATCTAACATATTGTCCTCCCCCATAGTGCCTTTTTTAGGTAATGCCAAACAAAGTATTTCTGACATAGCAAATCAAAACCAAGAAAATCTAAAGGTGTCGCTGCTCAGTGCTAGGAGTCTAAAAACAACTCTACTCCCTAGAAGCTCTCTTCCCCCTGCTGACATCTGTGTGGTCACTGAGATATGGTTTAAAGCCACGGAGAAAACGCTGACAGTGCAAGGTTATAATGCCTTCCACACCTTTAGACCAAGTGTCTCAATTTGCATCAAAAATAAATATACCTCAAGGCTGGTCAAACAGGACAATGCACTTAAGCTTCTCCACGTTCAAATAACCATAGGCAAAATGCAGTACCACTTCCTTGCAAGCTATAGGTCCCACTCTATAACCCAGGAAACACATACCATGTATTTAAACTTATTGGAAACACTTCCCATCCAACCCAATACCATATTCATGGGCAACTTTAATTTCCCCACTATTAATTGGGAATTATATACAACATCAAACCTACAGCTGCAGCGATTCCTGGATTTTGTAAGCACAGACTCCCTGGACCAGATTGCCAGTACACCAACAAGGCGTGCACCCAAACAGGATCTGGTCTTCACTAATATGGGAGAGTGCTGCACACCATTAGAATAATCTTTTCTCTGGTAAGGTCAGACCACAAAATAGTCTCCTTTGAAGTAAAAATAAAACCTAGAACCCCAGCGAACCCTGGAATATTCATGAACTACTCTAACACTAACTTCCTACTATTAAGTGAAAACCTGGCAAATTTCAGGCCTCCATAAACCTTGAAAACACAGCTGCCTATGCAGAACTGTTTACAGAAACCCTATACAAGCATGTTAATAGCTGCATAGGGGCAGCCATACCCACCAGGAAGAAGTACAGAACTAACTCAAAAAACAAGCCACCCTGGTGGAATCACACCAGTATGCTGTATAACAGAAGGAAGAAAATCATGGCAAAAATTAGGAGGTTCAGCATCCAACAGGATAAAAGCACTCTCATCAAACTAAACAAACAACTCAGAAGACAAACAAATATCAAACCCAAAATATGAGGTAAATTTAACCTCCCAGGCCAAGGACAACTACAATGCATTCATTAGCTACTGTACGTCTACAACCTCAAAGACAATATGTTGTTGTGTGCAGAACTCATTGTAAATTGAGCCACCTATACTGAGCCAGAAGATGTAGCAAACCAAACCTACTGGCTGACAAATTAAACTACAACTTTACCCCTTTCTCCCCATCAACCTTCACTCAGGAAGTACCATCAAATATAACTCCCCCTGCTATCACTAGGGTACAGGTCCTTAATATTCTCTCTAAGGCCAAGGTCCTTAATGCTCTCTCTAAGGCCATGCCCCAGGATTCCCACTCCTCATTTCTTGATACACTGAAAAATATTAGGGTATAACCTAACATCCTAATAATGGGCGATTTCAACCACCCCACCATTAACTAGGAAAACTACTCATGTACCAACTCTTGTGCTCAACATTTTCTTTCTTCTTCTTCTTCTTTCTGCTTTTTCCCGGTTAGGGGTTGCCACAGCGGATCACCTGTCCACTCAAGATTGGCAGTGGAGTTTTACAGTGTCAAGTTGCCAGCCCAGTGCCCAACCTTCCACAAAAGGCACACACATGCATGCACTCACACCTAGGGCCAATTTAGAGTGTCCAATACACCTACAGCATGTCTTTGGGATGTGGGAGAAAACCGGAGCACCCGGAGGAAACCAACGCGACCACTGGGAGGACATGCAGACTCCACACAGAAGGCAACCTAGCTGAGGATTGAACTGGAGAACCTCTTGCTGTGAGGTGGCAATGCTAACAGCTGCACCACCATGGCCACCCCTTATGCTCAACGTTTTCTGAAATTCATAAATTGCAATGCCTTGGATCAGCTTATCCACACCCCCACCAGGGGCAGCAGTATCCTAGACCTGGTTATTACCAACATGGGCAACAGATGTTTCACACCAGAGGTCAATTCCACGTTGGTCAGATCCGACCACAAGCAAATCACCCTAGACATCCACATCCCACCCACCATTAGGGAAACCACCATAAAAACATTTCTCCAAAACCAACTTCACGCTTCTTAAGACAGAAGTGGAAAACTTCACGACACCCATGCTGACGGACAATAGAGGTACGACTGCTGAATCCTATACAAATGCACTTTATAAGCACTTACATGAGTGCATGGATCATGCAATCCCTAACAGAACCAAGATGCTATCCTCCAAAAAAAGGAAGCCAGTCTGATGGTCCCCTGTCATAAACAAACTCTACAACAGAAGAAAGAAACTGTTGCAAAAAAGAGTAAAATCCCATGACTGGAGGAACTCCGTGGTCAGCCTCAGTAAGAAGCTGAGATCCCTCATAAAATTCTCCAAAGCTAGTTATGAAAACAAAATCACCACTGATTCTAAAGACATCCACAAAGCATTCTATAGCTATGTCAAGAATCTCAATGGTAACACTCAGATCTGCTCTGATTTACAGCACAATGGCACTAAATATACAGAACCAACTGATATTGCCAACATCCTGGCAGATAGGTTCAGTGCTAACATTACCCCTTTCTCACCCCCCTAAAGGGCCCATCTCTATACCGGAAGAATGCAAAGTTCCTGTAATCATGGCTGCACAGGTAAAAAACACACTCTCCAAAGCCAAGAACACAGCATCCATGGGACCTGACAACATCTCAGGCTGCGTTCTACATGAACTACAGAATGAACTGGCACCCCACCTAAGTACCATGTTCAATCATAGCCTCACTCCAGGCTTTGTGCCCAATGAATGGCACACAGCAACGGGTATCCCACTCCACAAAAGGGGAGCCACCACGGACCCCGGGAACTACCGCCCCATTAGCCTGACGAGCCTGGTCTGCAAGGCTATGGAACGTATCATCATGGAACTTATAAACAATGACATTGGTAATCTCTAAACTCTGGACCCTACCCAGTTCATGTTTGTAAAAGGCAGATCATGTCTTCTAAACCTAATAGACTTTCTTTGAAGCAGTCACCAAAGCCGTAGATGAGGGTAAGGTGGTTCACACAGCCTATCTAGATCTTGCCAAGGCTTTTGACACCATCCCCCACTCTGGAATTATAGATAAGCTAACTAAACTAGGTATAAATCCCTATGTCACAAGATGTGTTGCCAACTCACTCACTGACAGAACCCACACTGTGAAAGTAGTAGACTCTAAATCCAACTTCAGACCAGTGACAAGTGGAGTACCACAGGGTTCAGTCCTAGGTCCTCTCCTGTTTGGTATGTACTTCTCTGAAGTACAGGCTAACAGAGAAGGTCTTTGGCTAACAAAGTTCGCAGATGACTGCAAACTAGGAGCCATAATCAAAACTCCTAACGATGTGGACATCCTACAAAAGGGCATCACTGAGACAGATGCCTGGTGTCAAAGCCATGGCCTCAAGCTCAATGCCAAAAAGTGCATTGTAATCCCTTTTGGTAAAAACTCTGTACCCATGAACTACCACATAGGCCGTAGTCTACTTAACACCGAAAGTGTGATAAGAGACCTTGGGACACAGGTGGACAGTAGTCTCTCCTTTGATAATCACATCGCCACAGTAGTCAGGAAATCCTTCTATGTGGCACACCTCATCACAAAAGGTTTCTCATACAGGAAGAAAGAGGTAATTGTTCCCCTCTACTCATCACTCATTAGACCCATTATAGAGTACAACGCCCCTTTTTGTATGTACCTCACAAGACATCTACAACAACTGGAAAGGCCACAGAAATACCTTACAAAGAGGATTACCAGCCTCAAGCAGATGCACTACGCAAACCGTCTCAAAAAATTCCAGCTTTACTCTGTCGCATATCACCTACTCAGAGGCGATCTCTGCCTAACATACAAAGCTATGTCAAACCCAGAGCTGTAGGACATGCTCCACTTAAAGAAATCCCAATCCCTCCGAGCTACATGCTCTAGGGACCTAAACCTTGTCACCACAATAAACAGAACATGCTGGAGGGATAGATTCCTGTCCCAGACACTTCCCATACTCTGGAACAAACTACCTATCTATATCAAACAAAGCTCCTCATTAGCACTCCTCAAGAAAAATCTTGATGATTGTATGGGAGATAGGAAATTTACCCTGGGGATCACTTTTGTGGCTCTGCTTGACAGGGGCACAGGAAAATAATTTTCTTGGGTGGCAAAGCCCAGGGTATTGTTTGGATAGGCTTATATAGGTCCTAGGGCCAATAGCCTAGTACCTACCTATGAACCTAAAAACACTGCATCAGTGGGCCCAGGCAATATCCGAGGATGTCTTCTAAATAGCATGAAACATGACCTATCAGGCTCTCTGGAATTGCTATTTAACTGTAGCCTCTAAATAGGCATCATGCCTCATGAATGGAGAACAGCAAAAGTCATCCCTCTGCACAAAGGTGGGCCATCTAAAATCCCTAGAATCTACAGATCCATAACTCTCACTGGTCTCATATGCAAAGCCATGGAAAGAATTATCATGGACATGATCAGTAATGACATAGGAATCCTCGACACACTGGACCCAATCCAGTTTGGCTTTCAAGAGCAGGTCATGCCTTCTCAACCTGGTGGACTTCGAGAAGGTTACCAAAGAAATGGATCAGGGCAAAATGGTTCAAAATTTGTACCTTGACCTGGCCAAAGCATTTGATGCAATCCTCCACACTGGCATTGTTGACAACTTAAGAGGTACAAACCCTTATGTCACTCGGTAGATAGCCGAATGGCTCACAGACAGGACCCAGGAAGTTAGAATTGGGGATTCCATCTCTACAAGGAAGCGAATTACAAATGCAGTCCCTCAGGGATTGGTCCTTTTTGGAATTTACTTCTCTGAAGTCAAGGCCAACGTCAATGGCTTCTGGCTAACTAAATTTGCAGATGATTGCAAATTAGGAGCTATCATGGAATTGCCCACTGACACAAATGTTCTCCAGGAAAGGCTGACAGAGCCATAGACTAAAACTAAATGCCAAGAAATGTATAACAGTATCCTTCAGAAGTCATTCACCCCTGGTAACTACCATATTGACAACACACCCCTAAGAGTTGACTCAGTAGTCAGGGACTTTGGGGGGCACACATAGACAGTATTCTAGCCTTTGACCATCACATGTCTACAGTAGTGAGGAAATCTTTCTATGTTGTGCAACTTAAAAACAAAGGTATGGCATCTAGGTCCAAGGAATTCATTGTTCCACTGCACTTGGCATTCATCAGCCCAATCATTGAGTACAGTTCCCTCTTTGGTGTGTACCTAGGCAGGAATATCCAACAACTGGAACATAAACAGAGGTTCCTCATTAAAAGAATATAGGGCATACGTATTATGTCCTTTGGAGACCACCTGAAGCCCCTATCCCTATATTCTGCCTCCTACAGGCTCTTGAGGGGTTACCTATGCCCCTTATGCCTGGCATACAAGACATTGCCAGATGCCACTCTGATGGACCTTCTGCATATCCACAAAACAAACAGCACCAGAATTACCTATTCTAAAGACTTAAACCTTGCCTGTGATACAAATAGGACCTGCTGGAGAGAACGGTGTGTATCCAGAGACTAATCCTTCTCTGAAACAGGCTTCCTATCCATGTGAATAAGAGTTCCTTCCTAATCCAATTCAAGTGTAACTTGGACAATTGGATGTGAAATAGGAAATTCATCCCTGGCTTGGCATCTATGTCTCTAACGGACGCAGGCAGCCTGTAAATGGTTCATCTCCCAGGCCCCTGCTTGTAAATGTTTCATCTCCCAAGCCCTTGCTTACACTTATCAAAGGTACCAGAACTTGTCAGAGATTTGGGGTGCATGCCTAGGCTTAAAAAAGCCCTTGTGGTTGTTTGTTTAGTAAACACCTATGAACCTATGAAAGAAGGAAAGAAACTAGTCCAAACAAATTACATGCATGAATCTGTACTGTCCTTGCTAATCTGGTCAGCTTGGCTGCTCTGTTTTGCTCCAGTCTCTCACTAGCTCAAATGTATAGCATTTGAGACAATGAGAGATAGCCTGGAGTTAAAATGGAGATACAGCTAAAAGCTCTGAATTTTCTTTTCTGTTTTTTTACCAGCTGTGCGAGCTGTTTCTGGACCCTGATAAACATGCTGCTATTCCTTAATGCTTTCTGGAACTACAGAGTTAGTGTCAAAAGCATGGTCTTGTCTTTTCTGTTGGCTGAGAGAGCTGCTGCTGGAGCATGAGAAACATGGTGCTATTCATCATTGCTTAAACATTCCTGGAAATTAATCAGAAAGGTGTTACAACACAAGGATGACAGCAGTCCTGTTATGCAGGAGAAAAGCATTCAGGTCAAATGTTGTGAGAATTGCTACATAGTATGTGTGTGTGTGTGTGTGTGTGTGTGTGTGTGTGTGTGTGTGTGTGTGTGTGTGTGTGTGTGTGTGTGTGTGTGTGTGTGTGTGCGTGTGTGTGTGAGCATGAGTGTGTCTCACACCCAGAACACATTATGCTTTGCATAAAACATTTTCCACCTTATCCTATTTATAAATGGCCTACAAGGGTAGCTAGCCTAGTACGTACCCACGAGCCTATCAGTTGTTAATAAATCTGTCATGTTTTACCCATGTAAGATAGTGTAGTATTGCACATTTTGAAGATGGAAGGATGCCTATGGCTGTAGTTTCTTTAATTCTTTTCTTTGTTAATATTATGGATGGCATGGTATTCATGATGTTGCAAGGCTGCTCTTACCTGTATTGCTTCATGTTGGCTGGAGTTGCTTGTATTTTTGCGAGGGTGTTGTTTGGCTTGCCAATCTGGAGCCTTGGACATTTGCAATTTGAGTTGTTCTCCTGACAGTCTTTAATAGTTGAAGAACAGAGTATGTGGTAAAACAATTA
The DNA here is from genome assembly GCF_019279795.1 of Protopterus annectens. Classification (NCBI taxonomy): domain Eukaryota; kingdom Metazoa; phylum Chordata; order Ceratodontiformes; family Protopteridae; genus Protopterus; species Protopterus annectens. Next base: position 907,293,561 of record NC_056747.1, on the reverse strand, counting down.
TAAAGTAACATTTTAACCATGCTGTTAGCTTTCTCCTAGTTGTTAGCAAATGTTCCACATTTTATGCATCTGTTACATCTTATGAAAGGTAGTATAGTGTTCTATATTTTGAAGATGGAAAGTAGACTATGGCTGCAGTTTATTTAATTCTTTTGCTTGCACTATGGATGCTTTGGTAATGTAAGATCATAATAAACTGCCTGAAAAAGAAGAAGCCACAGTTTACAAATGTAACAATATGTAGTTTTAATGATCTCAGTCATTAACACTACAAATTCTTAAATTTGTCTGCTGAGACTTGTTCGTAGACAATTATAATAACATTCAAAATATTGTAACTGCATAATTTTTAAGTGAATTAGAGTAATATTTAAAAATTGTGGCAAAACGGAGAGTGTTGTTGACTCACAACAAGAGGTTCCCTGGTTCAAGCCTTGGCTGGGGTGCCTTCTGCACAGAGTCTGTAAGTCCTCCCTGTGTTCATGTGGGTTTCCCCTGGGTGCTCTGGTTTCCTCACATGGTCCAAAGGCATGCAGTAGGTAGATTGGGCACTGTAAACTGGCCATATGTGTGAGTGTGTGGTGTGGAAGAATTACTGTGGCAGGGCTAGCCACCCAGTATTACAAACCTTGGCTCTAGATAGCTGACCCCATGTGTTAAGAAGGAAAAAGGGGTTGTTGATGCAAGGATTATTCCCCTATTATTTTTTTGCTTTGTCTAGAATTTTTAAATAAATTAGTTGAGAGGTAGGGTGCTATCCCAAAACATTCAGATTGAAATTATTTCAACTGGTACTATTTCAGCAAATCAGAAACAGAGCACTACTTGGTTCATGTTGCTGCATTTACTTGGTGCAGTTTTTTTGTCTGTATCAGTGCTGTTCTCCTTGAAGGGGGCTGGAAAGCTAACATGTTTATTTGCAGTCTGTGTATTTCAACAAGTAGCAGGCTGTGGTTTGTATTCCCATGCCAGTAATCAGATTAATGTTCCAATGCTGACACTACATTGAAGCATAAGGGGGTGCTGCAATGCTAGGTGTACCATCCTTTGGATGAGACTAACAATTATTGTAATCGAGGAGCTGTTAACTGACCACCCACCCTCTTGCTCATTGCTATTATCTGGTGTTTGCATTGGGAACCTTGCCATGCAATAAAGAACAAAATCAGTCTGACTTTCTGTTTTCTAGTTTGGATTAACGATATTTTTTTCTCTTTCTACCGAATCAGAAATGTTTTTGTGCATTACCTTTTCCCATCGCTGTTGTATTAGTAGCTCCACCCTTACTTGTTACAACGCAGCATACCAACACTTCAGCCAAACCATAATCCCAAGAAGGATAAAATAGTCATTATTTCTGTGTTCTGAACACTGACAAAATTTATAAAACTATGGCATTAGCATTTTTTGTGTAAGGATATGGTCTTTCATTTTTATCAGTGGATCATGTATGAATTGTTGCCAAGTATTACATATTCTATACATTTATTGGTTTGATGTTTTTTTCGGGTCTATGTTACTTTGTCGAAATAGCAATTCAGCAAACTGCTATTCAACAAACATAGAACAGTGAACATTCACATAACTGAATGTTCACATCTGTGAATGTGTTACATAGGGAAAGGAGTTACTTGGCCAACATACCCACTGCAACACACACCACAGTATATCTAACCCACACAGGTGTGGGGCTGCGGCCCCCACATCGCCCTACTTATATATACCAACTCGGAGATTGCACTACAGTAAGGAAAAGGGCATCGGCTCATGTTAGCCAAGTAACTCCTTTCCCTATGTAACACACTAGTGGATACAAACATTCGCTTAAGTGAACAGTGAAGATTCACTGTTTTATGTTTGCTGAATAGCAGTTCACTGAATTGCTATTTCAACAAAGTAATATAAATCCTTTTTTTTTTTTTTTTTTTTTACTTGCCCTATTTTCCCACCAGTTAGCTGCTGTGCCCCTGTTATGCCCCAGCAAGAAAGGAAACCTGGAGCCACCACTGCTTATGAGATGAAAGGCATCATTCTGTGTTGGACTGTTCAAGCTTCCCCCTGATCATGTTCCATAAAGGGACTGTGATGTGCAGTGACATTAGTGTGCATGCTGCATATATCTACCCAATCATCCTGTGCAAGATGTCATATCGTTCCCCTTACACAGAGTTACCTGTGATAGTCCTGCTCTCCACCAGAGGCTGCATACACAGTGATTGCTCTCATACCCTTTCACTGGCCACTTATCCTATTACCCTTCCCAGGTGACCTAGTCCATTCTTGCCTTGTCTCTATGCCAGTGGACTGTCCCACAAATGTCAATATTTTTTATGAAAAAAAAATTAAATAGCAACCAGAAACTGACCTGGTACACCCCAAATCTGAAAGTAGAAACAGACAGCAGATTCTAACCCATTGCTGCCTGTTTTAATTTGCTGGTCATGCAGGACATGAATCAGTGCAATACATTTTAGTGAGCTTCATATAATAATTCCCTTGGACAAGCAGCACCTTATCTAGTTTACCATATGTGCTAATGAAGCATTTAGTTGTACCAGTCATAAATGCAGCTCACCATCACTAAGACAGACATTACAGTCAGTACAATCTCCATTCAGCAATGACTCCTAACCTCAGAGCAAAACATCTCAGACATGCAGTGATCTGCATGTCCTACCACAGTGCATCTCTGCTGAATAATATCAACATGTTGTGTGGCAACGTAGTACTATAGAATGAAACCACAAGACACACTGGCTGCTACTTGGATAATATATGTATCACTGAGTGGTTCTGTAATGTGTCATTTTCCAAGTAATCTGCAGTCTGAATGACAATCCTGGAAATTAGTGTCTGGAAAGGCCCAAACAGTCCATAACAGACCATTTCATTGAAAAGTAAATCAGCCACAAGCAAAGCAATCAATTCATATTTGAAATTCCATGTTTTCCTGTGACCAACACAATGGTCATGTCCTTGTTCAAATCCTGACTATCTCCTTCTCTATTAGTGTGTGCTAACTTTTTCTTTCTTGAAACCTTAGTTGTGTTCTAACTTGTTAGTCAATTACTTCAAAATATTATTCACGGGTGAATGTATAATCTTGCTGCCTGAACTTGAGATTGTTAACTGTGCATTATATGTATATTGGAACTAATTTATTTTCTGTATGTATGTTTGGAGCTTTTCTCCCTCCACTGAAAATGGACATGTATCCAGTCGGACTGTCCCGGTCAACAAATGTAAAATAAAATAAATAAAAAATAAAATAAAAAAGATAATCCCCCCACATAGACATAACCCATGCGTCCCCACAGCTCCAAACATAATGTTATTACCTTCAAGGTCACTGTACCCCAGGTCAAAGGCAAATTTTGATTTCAATATCCTCCTTTCATAAATGTATGCATCAGCCAAATATTATTCATTTGGTAACCATTTGCTACTCTGAGGCATGTAATTGCAAGCCCTAGAATAGCAAGACTGAAGGATTTAAAATGCAGACTTCTATATACCAAGTCTGAGACTGCACGTTCTCAAAATATTTCCTTTTCTCTGAGGTATGGTGATCTCTGAGTTGGTATATATTAGTCAGAGGAGGTGAGGAGCTTGTTTCCCACACTGGGAATACAGGAGCACTTGCTGCCTTACAAAAAAAAAAAACTTATAGGAAACATTGAAGCACATGACCATCATGCTACTATGCAGATACCGTCTGGAACAGTATTTGATATGTTGCTAAAAGGAAACTATTAATTGGAACCTCATATTCAGGAAAACTCTGGCTTTTTTCAAAATCAGTAAAAATTGCTAACAAAAATGCAACTTACTCTGAACTACATTGTCCCTGGGGCTAAGATATTTATTTGGGAGAGGTTTGGATGGATACAAATCATATATACAGTATACAAGCTGAAGGAGAATTTTTATATACTAAGTCTGCTAATTTGTTGCAGATAATATCTGCAGATGTCTGACCTCCTTCTCAATTACTTATCAACACAGAAGGCTGCACCTCTGTAACTTCGTACTAATTATAGCGACCTCTGAAGTCAGCAGACTGCATAGACTGAAATACTATTCAGAAACGTTTAAAGTCTAGCCGAAGCACAGTTAGTCAACGTAGTCAGTTGTCGTGTTACAAGGTAAGTATGTTTTTTTTTTTCTTAATTTTTCTCACTTCATAATAGCAATAAGATATCTGGGCATAGTTCTGAGTAAACTATTTTATCAGTGGTATCCATTTACTTCTTAATGGTACTAGCTTCAAAATAGTATTTAGATATCTGGAAATATTTGTGAACTATTTCATCCACAGTATCTGTTTTGCTTATCAGCTTAGTGTTGACGAATGTTTTCTTAATACAGAAATCCCCAACTGTTTATTTTTGAAAAATCAATGTAAAGCAGTGATTTTTAAGGCATTAGCATTTTTAAGGTGATGTGATTTAGCAATTTCAAAATGTTACTGTTATATACCACAAACTGTAGGCGTAAAGGCAAACGCAATATATCGCTAAGATAAAATTTTGCAGAGTCAGGCTACTCAGCTTTCTTATAGAGTAATTGTGCATAGTCAAGCTTCTCCCCTCTGTTACAGTGAAAGAAAATTTCAACTGATGCTAGCGAGAATAGTAATCTGTATTGTAAACTGCTTTTATTGATTTTATTGTCATCTGAGCTATAAGCTGTTTTTTTTATTAATTAGACTGTTATCTCATCTAACAAGTTAATAGCTGTGACCACCAGTGTGCTAAACTCTTAACTCACTCAATTTACGATTTGCTGCTCCAACAGCAACATTATAGCATATACATGAACTTCTTCCTGAAGGCCGACTTCTGGACTGCATAATTGCTCTTGTCTTCTAGAGATTCTCTACCATATAGTAACCTCTGCATCTTACAATGAATTTTAAAATCTCTGCTGAAATAACTTCTGAAATATCATCTCTCATTTGTGGCCTTATTTCTCAGATTATTACCTGTCTATGTCTTTTCTGCTGCACTTGCTTGATTAAATTAAGACAGTCTTATTTCTGCCCTCTAACTATAGCATCAGAACACTGTTAAAAATAATTCATTGCAACTAATCAGTTAAGCAGTGATTATACCAATCTCATCCCACAACTGTGGGCACAAAAGTCTCTTACTCCATGGAAACCTACTCATCTTCAAGTCACGTTCCTATCTGTGCTACCTGAGTCACAGTGTATACGAAGGCCGTTAGTATCATAGTCAGCTAAATACTTTAGTCAGTATGGATTTGTAGTAAGGCACAACCAGCCCATTAGTTAATACATTAGGTTAATTAGAATGAGAAAAAAAGAAAACAAAACAAAAATTAAAAAAACTGCCCTGCTCATGTCAGCTTATGTATCTTGATATATCACTCAATACGTTTAAGCTCTGCTTAATTTGTCTACCTGCAAAAAAAAAAATGTTTTTCTTCCTCCCTACTAGCCTACACTGTAAATGTAAACTAACCAGTAAGACTTAATCTGCTTCAGGATTTCTACATCTTTACAAGATAATTTTTGTGAAAAATTGTACAACCATCCACCTTTTACAGGCTTCTGCAGACGTGCACCCTACCTCAATGTTCTGCTATAAACATGCTCTTTTTAGTGATACCATTATCCTCAACAGGGTCAGCTCCACTCTGTTCATCTTCACTACACTCGTGATCACTCAACTCACCTTACTTACCACCAGTTCCCACCCACACCCTCTTACTTAAACTTTATACTTTACATATCTCCTCCGTAAAACAATCAAGCACCAATCACAGTACTATTCCAAGCCCTTAACTCCTCCAATCATTCAAGCAGCATTACACTCTTAACACCAATCAGTGCACCTACTCCTTTTAGTCCCTCCTACAAACATTACATCATTTTACTTTCACCCAACTACCTGCACTCAACCACCTTATAAAGTAAAACTCATCACACAGTCCCTCTACTCTCCTCCTTTATCATGTTGCAATTTCCATTTGCATACTGTACTCTGTCTTCCACTTGTTTCAACCTTCATCCTAAATAACCTTTTTGTTTATCTTCCTCCTGATAAATCTCCTGTCCAATCTCCCTTCGCCATCGGTCTTCCTATACTATCCATATACTCACTCCACCTATAAACACCTTGCTTCTCATCTCTTTACCTTTCCTCAGACACAGTACATCCTATCATACAAAATTTTATCTCAAACACTTTTCTTTCTCCAAAACCATAGAAATTCACTCAAAATACCATATAACATTTATCACCCACTTCATACATACATGCATAAGAAAAAGCCCTGCCCCGCACAAAATCCAAACAGGACAAAAACTAAATTGAAGTGGCTATACTCCAGTCGCCTCACCTTCCTCTCACTAAGATTATGTGGAGGCATTCACCCAAATCCAGGTCTAATTCAGTCATTAACTTATCCACTTCTTCAGCCTTATCTAATCCCACATGTCCTCCTATAAGCTATACTGACCCATGTTAGACTAAAACTCATGCATCTCAATCCATGCAGCATGTGCAATAAGGTAGTGACCTCCATGCATGGATTGCTCAACACTTTCCTGACATTCTCAAAGGCACACTATGCAGAGTGAAGCCTGAAACCAAAGACAAAGAAATTCTGTCCCTTGATTATAACATTCTTAGACCTGACAGGAAAAAAACAAAAGATTGGTGGTAGCACAATAATCTATAAAAAAGAGACTCACAGTTACATTATCCCACTTTGCTTACCCTAAATTCCAAAATGAAGAAATACCTATCTTATCTGTCAAATTCAACAACCACAAGAGCATTATCATAGTGGGTATACCCCCCCCCCCACACACACACACACATACACATACACACACACACACACACACACACACACACACACACACACACACACACACACATACCCTGGCAAGTCTAGAAGATACCCTGTCCTGGATCTCTAATCACATGCAATAAGAAACAATCTTCATGCATTATGTTAGTATTGATTGACTCTGTGTAAATGCAGATAATTTATTCAACATACTACAACTATATGGCTGCCCCCAAATTATTGCAACCCCAACAAGATATAACAAAACCTCAGCAAGGCAATGTACTTTATACAGGATTCTGGCCTCAGTTCCAAAATCTCTCTTCACACGATGCATTATCTGGTACCTTTAGCAACCACCCCTCTACTTTTGTAATCAAAAATCAACATCAAAGTCTTTCCATCATAACAATGTGGGAAAATGCTAACTTCCAAGCAAAAGACTTTATTAAAACTCCTTACCAGCCAGCAGCAAGAACAGCATTAAAACAATACTACTAGGTGCTACCATCATCAAATGCAATAGTACCATCTTCAGTATCCTCAAAAAACATGCCCCACTCAGGAAAACAAAGTGAAAGTCAGCTTTTCTGCACTGCTAATCAGAAATGCAAAAGAAATCATGGAAGCATGATAAAAAACTCCAGAAAACTTTGTTACATAATAAAATCTTTGTTCACACAGATCAAAATCAAGGTGCAATTAGGAGAGTAGAAGGAAGCTACGACTCGTCACACTACAGAAATCCAGACCAAATCTTAAAAATGCATTTCAAACACACAAACCAAGGGAGTCAGAACCACTTTAAATAAGGTCATGAACTGTGCCCCCAGCTCCTGGCTCAGATTTAAAATAAAGAAAGCTATGCCAGGGAAAGGGGACATCAGAAAAACAGAAAGTGTGTGTGTGTGTGTGTGTGTGTGTGTGTGTGTGTGTGTGTGTGTGTGTGTGTGTGTGTGTGTGTGTGTGTGTGTGTGTGTGCATGTATGGTAGTGTTTGCAAGTGTATGTGACTGTACGTGAGTGCATGAATACGTTTATATGGCTGTACACGAGTACATATGTATATACAAGTGTGCGCTAGTGCACATATGGGAGTACAAGATTACATATATATGACTGTGCACAAGTGCATGTTATATGTGAGTGTGAGTGCCTATATGTGAGTATGTGTCAGTACATGTGGGGATGCATGAGTGTGTAGAGGGTTCAGGATCAAATATAAGGGAGGTTGCGCCAGAGAACATTATTATTTTTTTTAATCTTTGAAGCATGCACACCATTCAACTGTACAGATTTTTTGCAGAATGTCCAGATTTTTGCTTCATACTTTTTGGTCTGTCTTCTTATAAAATGTGTGGTTTTCTGGCAAAGCATTGAGAATTGTAATCCCTAAATAATGACATGCAGTTGAGTTTCAGACTTCATTTCCTTTGGAAAATCCATGCTAACACAAATCCTGTTGTTCTAGCAACTTACCAACTTTATAAGAGCAATATATAAAATGTGTCCCTACTTCTTTATACCATCATTATTTTATGCTTTAACCAGATTTCTTGCTCTAACAGGTTGAGAGGTATTCATAGCTACTCAGGGAAAATAATCATTCATTTTATTGCAATATTCATTTTTTCTGTTAAAAGCTGGTAATGTAAAATTCAACAAATATTACTCATCAGATGCATTTATTTATTTATTTTACTCATCTTTGCTTACCAGAAAAATCTGACTGGGTAATACCAATTTTTAGCAGAGGCTCAGAGCCTCAGGGAGAAAAGTTCCATTTGCTTACATTGCATTATACTAAGTTCCAGTTATAACAAAGAAGTTATTAGTATTTCTATTTACAGTTGTACGCACACCTTGGAAAAACAAAGGAGAAAAATAATAGCACTATAACTGCAAGTATTATTGTTTTTCTTTCTTTTTTTGGGGGGGGCAAGCCCCCCCCTGCACTCCCCACACCCCCCACAAATTAAATATACCAACTCTGAGATCGCACTATATTGAGGAAAAGGGTAAACTATGAATAGACGCTGAATATTCATGTTGTATCTGCATGGCTGTCAATCATGCATGTTTTCCATACAATGGCATGCCCCTTTCACCTGTCAATCACCAAGACCATGCCCACATCTGAGCAGAACAGCCTGAGAGGTACTACACTAATACAAAGCCCAGAAAGTCACTTAGGGTTACCACCTGTCCCACTTTGCGAGGGACAGTCCCTTTTTGGGAAGTTGTGTCCTGACCAACGGTATTAAAATGGCAAATGTCCTGAGATTGTAGGAAATAATTATGTCCCATATTTCATGTAACAGTTGCATAAAATAGTTATTTCTGTATGTAAAATAGCTAAATGTTACAAGAAACAGAATAAGCAACTAAACTGCTACAAGAATAAACTTTCATTTAGGCAATAAAGTAAAGTTCTATCCTTTGTACTGACCATGGGTATGTGTCGGCCTGTAAAATCTGATGTGTGTCCCGAAAATGTCCCACTTTGGCCATTTGAAAAGGTGGCAACTCTAAAGTCACTACACCAGTATTCAAAAATTAGAACACAGAAAAACATGAAATGAAAGAAAGGGAAATCTTGTTTCCACTACTGTTTGCCTCACTCGGATGCTTTCCTATAGGTAAAAGCCATGTCATAAAATTGTGGCTGGCCAGGAATCACAATCACTACAGAATAAAATATGAAATGAAAGAAACAAAAAAACTCCATTTACTAATGTTTTAAAAGCCTTGCTTTACTGATGTAATTTGAAGAGTAGCAGCAGCAATCTGGTCATAAAATACCTGAAAGGCTACTTTTCTTAATGAGTAAAATGCACAGATTAAACTAATGAATGGCTCACAGGGAGAGCTGTTCAGTACAACTGCAATTTGAGATGGAATTTGGCTAACACCTTTGAAACTTCCTGCTGGCACTCTTCCCCCACCCACCTCAGCCAAAAGTGAGCATGCTCAGAAAGGCAAACCGGAAATGTAAACAAAGGCTGAATGAAAACAAAAAATCCCTGGGACTGTCCATTTGAAATAGTGTTAGTGTCCTGTTAAGCTCTGCCTCCCATTACCCACTATTATCAGATGACCCTTGACTGCTAATTTAGATTATGGCTGGCAGCTGCATAAAAATGAACATTTGCTTTTCATCCCAGTTTTTTCTAGCACAGACTCTGTGGGTGGTATAATCCTTGGTCTGCCTTTTTGACTCTTCATGTCTCTATGCAGTTTGTTTCAGTCTCTGTGCCTTATGAAATCACCTGCTGTATATCTTTAGTTACGCACATATTGAGTTGTGCATTTACATTCATATCTGAATATCAGGTTGAGTAATATTCTCGCTGCAGCTGGATGTGTGAAACTTCTGAACCCTCAGAACATTCTACTTATATATGCCTTCCTTAAAATTTCTTTCACATTTGCAGTTCTAACGGCCTTCTTTTTTAGGATTTGCTTAATGGTTAAGGTGTCTACCTCATCAACACATATGAAAGGGTTTGTTTCTTACCTTTGGGTTTGAAAATATGGCTAGGCTTAAAATCACCTGCAAAGGCAGATAGCCTAGTACTAACCTATGAATCTAATTCATCTTATAATAAAAGGCTGATGTTATTTGAAAACTGGCTAACAGTTGTTGTCTTTCGGCTTTTCCCAGTTAGGGGTCTCCACAGTGGAACTCTGGTCCACTAATGATTGGCAGTAGATTTTGATGAACGCTGAGGTAGTAGCTTGACGTTCAACCTTCAACGAAGGCACGCCCATTTACGTATGTCTTTTGAACACCCACCCAACCGCAGGGAGGGCATGCAGACTCCACACAGAAGGCACTCCCTGTACTCCAGCCGAGAATCGAACGGGAGAACCTCTTGCTGTGAGGCAACAATGCTACCGCTGCACCACTCACTGTCACAATGGAGCTACCATTCTGCCTTCATGTTATTGTGTGTGTGTCATATTACTGCTTGAACTCCAAGATGTTAAAGGAGGGGCCATTATCCACTTACACATTACCTTGTTCTCATAATTTTGTAATTTTCAGTAATGCCTGTATGTGTGCCTTTTATAGCTCTGGTTCTATGCTCCTAGATATGAAACATATCAGCAAAAGTCTGGAATATCAATCCTTTCTGTCTTCCATTGTGTGATATGCTGTTATCTCCTAAAATTTGCCTTGATTATTTGTTTCAGGCAGATCTAGCTGATATCTGTCAGTCTTTACATGCACATATAGCAGCAGTCAATCATGCTATGAATTTGGCAGATACATTTCAGAGCACTGATATTTCTTGTTTTCATTTTGTTAGCCTGAATATTATACTTTTCTCTCAAAATTTGCTTGGCTGACATCTATAGATTTTGAACAATGACTTGATATTGGGACTAACAAATTAATTTTAGCAGTTGTCACATCATATTACCAGATTATTTTCCTAGAATATGTGCAGTTTTATTCATCATATTAATCTTGCCAAGGGACATCTTCTGGTTGTAAGCTTCTTTTATTGTGATAGTTAGCTAATTATGTAAATCCATCAGATTTCTGATTGACATTTTAAGAGTTATCTTATGCCTTGGAAGGCTGATACACTTGGTGACATCTTATCAGATCTGGTCTATTTACCTTTTGACTCTTTTTATATATTTATTTGCTGCATCATAACAACTCCTATAAAACTTTCTTTAGATGGCTGTAGGAACCTAAATAAATAAATAAACCTTTCAGTTCTTACAACTTGCTCTTACTACTAGTCCCCCCAACAAAATATTGAGTAGGCCTATTCCTTTAACTAATTACAATTGGATTATACCTTTGTGACATCCCCACTCTCAGCCAGTAATCAAGGAGCCTGAATCCTCACCACTGACACTGGAGAGGGATAGTCACTTGGAACAAAAATGGATACACTCAGTATTTCTAGATGCAGATGTCTCTGCATCAAGCACAATTTCCCTTAAGAACACACAGGGAATATACTCAGCCTAGGGTCTGGGTTTCTCTTTCTTTCTCTCTCCAGATCCCCAGTAAGACTCCCCACTGGCTGTAAGATTAGGTCCTCAGCTACACACACACACACACACACATACACACACACACACACACACACACACACACACACACACACATGCACACACACACACACACACACACACACACACACACACACACACACACACACCTGGGAAAGGCTGGCACAGATTACCAGCTCTACCAACTTTCCCCAGACTATAAGGTAGATTCACTGCTACCAGTCAGTTATTATGTTGTTTGTCTTTTTGGCTTTTCCCAGTTAGGGGTCGCCACAGCGAAACTCTGGTCCGCTAATGATTGGCAGTAGATTTTGTTTTTATGGTGCCGAGTTGCCAGCCCGACACCCAACCTTCAGCAAAGTCAGTTATTATAAGGCTCTTAAATGGGTATCCAATTATCAGTGGTGGCTGGTGACTTCAAATCAAAGGGGGGGGGGGCTGCAGGAGACAACTAAATGGGTGGAGCCAACTGGAAGGGGTGTGGCGAACTAAAAAGGGGTGGGGTTATGCTAAAAATCGCAAAAACTGGAACGTTAATTAAATATGCTGCCCTGGGTGCCAAACCATCATTATGAGAGTCCAATAAAGACAAAATGAATTGTAGAAGAAAAAAAATATTTCAATGCATTGGCTACATGACAGCTTACTAGATATGAAACAAAAACGTTTTGTGGCATCAAAAAATAAATTATTTTTTAAATGCCAGTCAAAATCAAGTATAAAAAAAACAAGCAGCACTCAAATCAAACCACTTCTCCTTGCACTGCAGTTCTAATTATAATTTATATTCAGCTTTATAAAAGTACCAAGTAACATGCTGAAAGTAGCAATTTGTGTGATACCCCCAGTTGTAAAAATGTTTCTTATCCAAAAAAGACCTGCTGCCTGACAACAACTACCTAATTGTTTCATGGGGAAAACATGATCAAAGTAAAAAATGAACAGCAAACAAGAAACAAGCTCAAGATAAATTGCTTAAAGGATTACTGCACAGGTTATGGACCACACATGATAGATTTGCATTCTGTTTAGTTTACATGTAAAGCCTGCAAGGATGACTACAAGTCTCCAATAAATGTAATGAGCTTCTGAAAACACGTAATCCTGTCCTTTATTACAAATACTGTCATATGCATTTCAATACCTAAAGCTTATACGCTATCTAGTTACGTAAATATTCTCTGCATGCCAACAACAAAAATGCTTTCAATGTTGGTAATTCTTTAACAGTATGCTTATTAAAGCTTACTTGCATCTTACAGTCTCAGATAAGCTTACCTGACGGTCATTAAAGCATTGCTACTTAAAAACAGAGCAACAGGCACTGCAACAACATGCATTTTCTGAATAAGAAGCATAAATCAACATAGGTTCATAGGAAGGTACTAGGCTATTGGCCCAAGGGCATAAGTAAGCCTAGCCAACAAGGTTCCCTGGCTTACACCACCCAAGAAAGTTAATTTCCTGTGCCCCTGATATGAGCCACAGAAGTGATCCCCAGGGTATATTTCCTATTTCCCATCCACTCATCAAGATTTGTCTTGAAGAGTGCTAATGAGGAACTTTGCTTGACATAGATGGGTAGCTTGTTCCAGAGTATAAGAAGTCTCTGGGACAGGAATCTATCCCTCCAGCATGTCCTGTTTATTGTGGTGACAAGGCTTAGGTCCCTAGAGTGTGTAGCTCGGAGGGATTGGGATTTCTTTAGGTGTAGCATGTCCAACAATATGACAGAAAACCAGAACATTCTGCAAAATCAAGGACAGATGAAAGGCCACTGTAGTACTTGTGTCTACCTCATATGAGTGGATACTCTGCACACTTACACTGCATAACTGCTCCTTGCCTTGCTTGGACACATCCAGAGTCACTGTGTGGGGGAGTGGGGTGCAACAAGTATGTCACAATTTGAAATGTCTCTGGCTGACGGTGATGGCCCTGACACATTTGTCATATCTCCCAGCCTCAGAGCAGGAAATATGGGCAAAAGCATAAAAAGAAGTGGGACAAACACCCAAAAATAAGGACAATTTTTAAATATTGCTCTTATGAACGTAGAAAGATAATATAATAGTAGGTCTTGCTTTAGTATGAATTTTCTGAAGGGTATGACATCTGAAACTCAAATGTCTGTCACTATTTTCTAACTTCAGTCTTTAATGATTTGACACATTTGCCAGAAAAACACAGTTTTATGAAAATCGGACCAAAAATGTGATGCAAAAATATAAAATAGCCACACAATGCAGCTGGGAACCTGTCAAAGAAGGGACACTTTTTTTTAAATATTAGTACTGTTAACTTGAGCAGCTGACAAAATAAGAGAATCTACATGGATTTCTGAAATTAAAAGTAATCTATAACTCTGATCATTACACTTATTTATTAATTGGAAACCCTCCACGTTTTCTTTCAAATTTGCCATGTTGCCGAGGGATTATTAGGGGGAGAGCAACATTCTGAGCCAAAATCTGGGACAGTTGAGAGGTTTGGCTATACCTAATTCTATAAAGTGATTTATTTGTACGTACCTCTCAACCTCTTAATGCAGGAAATCTGGACAAGGCCAAATATATTGGGGGAATATACAAACAGTACTAAAAATAAGCTCTTGTATAAACATAGACTGTTGACAGAACAGGTCTTGCTTTAGCATGCATTTTTCTTAAGGGTATGAAGTCTGAAACTCAATGTCTGTCATTATTTAGTGACTTAATTCCTAAATGATTTGCCAGAAAACCACAAATTTTATGAGGAACAAACCAAAAATAAGAAGCAAAAATCTATTCATTCTGCAAACATCTGGACAGTTGAGAGGTATAGTTCAGCCGGGGCTGTCTGAGTTTTCCGCCCTTCCCTTCCCCCCTCACAAAATCATGGTTGAATGGGGCCTCCCCCCTGCAGCTATTCCAATGTCCCATTACTTGGCTATTTCACCCCATTTACCAAAAACACTGTAATGTGCATACTGGTTTACTTCTACAATGATTTGGATTTCATTTAAAAGCTTTATTTTACATTTTACAGCACAAACACTAACACTAATAGGCATCTGCTAAACAAAGCAATGCAGTCTCACAATGAAAACATACTTAGCATTAAAACTTATCTGCCCTTGAAACTCACATTCATTGAAACAGCATTGAAACCCACATTCAAAGAAAATACATCTGGCCAGTGGCAGATAAAGATTAACTCTGGGCTGTTTTCAAATCATAGGACCCTTGCACAGGAAACATGCATGTGTACTTTGATACACCTTCCTGATTGTATGAAATTATATTCCTTCTATAATACAGTGTAGTTTTTAGAGGACATTTTAAATTTATTGTTTTAAACATTTTTCAGTAAACAATTAAACAAAATGCATGCACCAATAATGACAAAACTGCCCATTTCAGAACATTTCCATCATAAAAGTCTGCTCAAACTTCTACAATCCACCAGTATCAGTAAATATGCACAATCTCTGTGAACTAAAATTCATCTAAATAATTCCACATTAAAGAGATCTGTAACTAAATGAAGAGGTTGCTGCTAGCAAACAACTTTATATTTCATTGTTTTATCTATGAATAAAGTACCTGTTGGCCTTGAGGAATAAATGACCTATGTTACAATAAAAAATGATAAGCTAGTGATATTGCAATAAGGAATGGATGGCAAACTGATAACTGGTTCATCATGACTAGGTATCTCTGCCGAAGAGGACATTCTCAGGACTGCAGCATCTACCACCTTTAAAAATACAACACAGTACAGTATTAGCAATGCATCTATATACTGTGGGAGTAGAACCCACAGTCTTCTGCATCAAAAGCAAGTACACTACCTGTTGTGGTATTAACAATCCAAGCAGATTCAGCATAAGCAGCACTAAACTTCTCTTCAAACTCTCAGCTCCTTATAGAATCCACTCAACACTCAGCTGTATCTGTCAACTTTGAAGCACAAGAAATCTGGAAAAAGCCAAAATGTATTGGGGGGACAAAAGCCCCAAAAATAGGGGCACATTTTAAACATTGCTTGTATAATCTTGGAAAGTTGCTAGAATAAAATGCTGCATTACCACCATGCATTTCACTGCTAAGCCTTGAACCCAGGACCCTGTGCACTACAGTCAGAGCAACATGTCACTATACCAAATCAACTGTTTCTTGAAATAAAGACTGAAACCTAAGTGGCTATCACTTAGTGAATTCAGTTCTCACCACAGCTCTCAATCTCTTAGCACACAACAGCTAGACAAAGACAATAATGGGGGAATACATCCCCCAAACATATTCACTGAATTCAGTTCTCACCATAGCTGTCAACCTCTTAGTACAAAAACCTGGACAAAGCCACTATACAGCACCAAAATAGGGACAATTTCCAAATACTGATCATATAAACAGAAAATTGCTAGAATAAAAGGATTTGTACATGTATGTGACTGCGGATGTGGCAGTCCGATCCCCTTCCAATTCACTGTGCGGTTAACAGCTTAGTCTTCTGGGCATCACACTGATGCCTTTTTTTCCTCAATCTGGACTGATTTTACAACAGTGCAGATGCAGATTACAGTTGGAGGAAAAAAAAACGGAACTCACTGAGCATGCGCAGTTCGAGTTCCGGGATTTACGAGTCAGTTGGACTCGCTTACAGCAATTAGCCAGTAAAATATTTAATCATTTATAAATATATATATTTTTATTTTAAAGTAAACATGTTCTTTTTCTTTCTTCCACAGCTGGGGGGGGGGGGCTGGAGACTGATACCATGAGCCACCACTGCCAATTATACTGAGTGAAATTAATATTAATACAAATGGCTTGCAGGAGTGGTCGCAGTTATCACCAAATAAATATATGCAAATACTCTCAAAGCTTAAATATTTTCTAAAAGGACCAGTCAGGATGAAAAGTTTAAATATATTTAATAATAAATAATAAAAGAACATAAAAAATACTAAATATTTATTTACAGTAAACACCAGAGTTTCAACCACAGGAAATATTAAAATAAGACAGATGAATAGATTCACAGAGATACAGAAAAACATTACTTAACTAATCTCACTATATTTTCCTGACTAATCTAAATACTATTCCCTAGTTAAGGTTCTTACTACAGCAAGGCAAGATGCAGTAGGTGAGGTTCATAGGTTCATAGGTTCATACTAGGCTATCTGCCCTAGGGCATTTATAAGCCTAGCCAGAATGTGTATGGCTTTCACCACCCATTTTAAATTAATTTTGCTATGCCCTTTTTCGAGGTTAGTATACTGTGCCTCTGTCTAACAGTGACACAGAAGTGATACCCGGGGTAAACCTACTATCTCCCATCCACTCATCAAGATTCCTCTTGAAGAGAGTCAGTGAGGGACTCTGCCTAACCTGGACTGGGATTTTATTCCAGAGTGAAGGGAGCCTCTGGGTTATGAATCTGTCCCTCCAGCATGTCCTATTTATTTCAGTGCTGAGGTTCATGTCCCTCGAGCGCGTAGCTCGATGGGATTTGGATTTTCTGAGGTGCAGCATGTCCCTTAATTCCGGGTTGGACATGGCTTTATACATCAGGCACAGATCGCCTCTGAGCAGGCGGTATGCCACTGAGTAGAGCTGGAGTTTCTTTAACCGGGCAGCATACGGCATCTGTTTGAGCCCCTTGATCCTCTTGGTGAGGTACTTTTGGGGTATTTCCAGTTGCTGCAGGTATCTGGTAAGGTACATCCCAAAAGGGGCATTGTACTCAATTATGGGCCTGATGAGGGATGAGTAAAGAGGCATGATGACCTCCCCTGATCTAGATGTGAATTCCTTCATGATTAGGTGGGCTATATAAAATGTTTTTCTAACCACTATGGCCACGTGGTTGTCAAATGAGAGATTGCTATCAACTTGGGTCCCCAGGTCCCTAATTACTTCTTCTGTACTTAATGGATTACCACCTATGTGGTAATTTGTGGGCACTTTGTTTTTGCCAAAGGAGATGACTATACACTTTTTGGCATTTAGCTTGAGGCCATGGCTCTGGCACCAGTTGTCTGTTTCTATGAGGCCCTTTTGGAGGATGCTTGTGTCGGCTGGAGAGTCTATTATGGCCCAGTTTGCAGTCATCTGCGAACTTGGTCAGCCACAGTCCTTCCATGTTGGCCTGTACCTCCGAGAAATATATACCAAACAAGAGAGGTCCCAGGACTGAGCCTTGTGGGACGCTACTTGTAACTGGTTTGGAGTCTGACATGGCTCCAGCTATTCTAACCATGTGGGTTCTGTCCTTGAGCCAGTTTGCAACCCATCTAGTGACATAGGGGTTTATATTTAAGCTGGTGAGCTTATCTATAATGCCCAAGTGGGGTATTGTATCGAAGGCTTTTGCGAGGTCCAGGTAGGCTGTGTGGACCACCTTCCCCTTGTCAATGGCCTTGGTGACTGTTTCAAAGAAATCTACCAGGTTTAAGAGACAGGATCTGCCCTTAACAAAGCCGAACTGGGTAGGATCCAGTGTCTGTAGGTCCCCAATATCTTTATTTATAAGGTCCATGATGATCCTTTCCATAGCTTTGCAGACCAAGCTAGTGAGACTTATTGAGCGATAGTTTCCAGGATCCGTTGAGGCACCACCTTTGTGGAGAGGGACCACTGTTGCTGTACGCCACTCTTTGGGTACATATCCTGTAGTAAGGCTGAGATTGAACAGTAGTTTTAGGTTTGGGTTTAGCTCTTCTTGGAGTTCATGTAGGATGCAGCCCGGGACACCGTCTGGTCCCATTGATGCTGTGTTTCTTGCTTTGGAGAGGGCAGCTCTTACCTGAGCATCTGAGATGTCAGGGGGGCAGCACTCTGCTGGGATAGATATTAGCCCTTTTGGTGGGGGGGGAGAGAAGTTTGCGCTGAACCTGTCAGCTAGGATGTTGGCAATGTCTGTGGGTTCGGTGTATTTTTTGTCATTTTGGACTAATTCTGAGCATATCTGGGAATTCCCACCCAGGTTCCTAACATAGCTAAAGAAAGCCTTGTGATTATCCTTAGTGTCCTGTGTGATTTTTCTCTCGAAGCTGGCCTTAGACGATTTTATGAGTGCCCGTAGTTTTTTGCTAATACTGATCAGAGATGCCTTTCCTTTTTGGGATTTTGCTCTATCATGTAGTAGCTTCCTCCTTCTATTGTATAGTTTGTTTATGGCTGGGGTCCACCAGACAGGACGTCTGCCTTTGGTGGATTGGGTCTTGGTTTTATTTGGGATTGCATGATCCATGCATTCCTGAAGGTGTTCATAGAATGTCAGGTTCCAAGAAACAGACTGGTCAGTCTGATTGAGAGACTTCTCAGTGTAATACCTAAATATTATTTCTGGGATAGTTTACAGAATGACATCACATCTGGTCATCTGAGTTCTGGTTCCCACACTATCCCCTTTGGCTAGAAGCTGCCAAGATTTAGCACCTATGTGTCAATAATACACACACATAGAGCTTTGCTAAGATCTGCTGCAGCTCCTGGAAGTCAAAAAACAATTTTAACACTTCTACTCCTCCTACTGAACTACTAAGCCAGGCTTCTTACAGACATTTCCTCTCTGGTTGCAATCAGAACTGTAAGATACAATCGTTATGGCCTAATTTGATTTCAGCTATTTTCCAAAGTTAGCTGGGATGGAGCTTAGCCTCTTCACTTCCAGTATCCTCTGTTAAAACATATACCTTTCAACAGTTACAATAATACATGTATATTTCTTTTCTGCCCAACAAGGCACACTGTTGATACATTTTTAACACAAATAACTTTACAAATACATTTTTCAACACAAGCATCTGTACAAATCAGTTTGATATGCAAATGACAAATAATTCCTTACAAAATTCCAGCTAGCTGTTCTGGCACATGTTACACATCCACTGCCCTACTTCTCCAGGTATGACTGCAATACCTCCTATCATCACAGCCTTAATATTGAGAGCAGACTCTTTCAACATCTGACTTGTCAATTTTTTTCCCGTACAAATGTGATAACCTAAAGTTTTATGTGGACCCCCCAATCCTTGATGTCATCCCTCACTCCCCATCCAACTAATCTAAACATCCTTTGGGATTGCACCACTTCTGGGAAATGAGAAAGCAAACTTTAGAAATCAGAATTTTGATGATTTGGCCCTTAATAATGATAATGACTGCAGTGTTAAAATTCACTCAATCTCCCACTCATACCTTCACAGCGATTGGCTATCACAAAATTTATTTAAGTGCTAGTGTAGGACACAGAAGCAGAACCAGGGCAATATAGATTAAGCTAAATTAGTACAGAATAATGTAAGAGCAGCACCAAGAAAAGAAAACAACATTATAGGAGCAAAAGAGAGGAAAGTAACAGAAAAACAAAGTAAAAGATTTAGCCAGCATGAAAATAAGGCAGAAAAGTAGCTGTAGAAATAACAAAACTCCAGAAAATGTTAAAAAACAAGAATGGGCTTAAAAAAATAAAACAATCTAGTGGAGTAATATATGTAATGAGTTAGAAAAGAGGGATAAATAGGCAAAGAGACATAGAACAGGGAAGGGTGGATGAAAAGAAAAGGAAAGGAAATAATTGGGTGAGGTTTTCAGAATGTAAGATAGGGGACTGGAACACAGAGAGCTGTTGGCAGTGTAAATACTGAGGAGCTTTCCACTGATTGGAAAGCTTCAGGGATGGATATGGGAACGACAAAGGATGCTTGGTTGGTTGTAGTAAAAGAAATAGCAGTGGGGGGCATGAGAGAAGACAGCAATAGTATAGCAGATAGGACTGAGTAGGAATAGTAGGAACATGACAGGTAAGAGACTGTAAGATGTGCAGGTCATTTATAAAAGGACAAAATGCATATAACAAAAATGGAATAACAATAAAGGAAGGATGAGGAAAGGGTGAAACCAAGAATTGGGGGGGGGGTAAAATTAGTAAGATAACCAGGAGAAAAATGTTTAGGAGCAGAAACCTGAGGTAGACAAACAGGAGCAGGCAGAGGAGAAGATATGTCGAAGGGAGACAGAGCTGGGGCTGTCAGTCAAAAAGCAGTTTCTGATGGAAACCACAAAATAAACAGACAAAGGGGCAAGTAAAAGAACTGGGTAAGAGGGAGGCAGGAAGGATATCCATTTGAAACAAGAGGTCAGCAGGCAAGGGAAAGGGAGAGCAGAGGGTGTTAGTCGGAGAACATTTTAGTTACTACTGACAGCCTCTGTCCATCAGAGGCATGGGAACCAGCCCGGGGGTGAATTTGCAATTTCCAATCCAGTGTTCAAAGTTTAGTTTGAATAGGGTCAGAGATGAGCTCTGCTTCACATGGCTGGGCAGCCCACTCCACAGCACAGAGATCACTTGTGATATAAATGGAATGTATATCTGTCCCTCCAGCATGTTCCATTTATGTCACAAGTGAAGTCCAAATTCTTGGATCTAGTGTTTCTAGTGCAGACCACCTTGTGGATTTGCTAAAGATCCATCAGGGCTGGATCTGAGGATGCCCCATAAGCCAGTCATCGATCATCTTTCAGCAGCCTGTAGGACATTGAGTACAAAAATGGGGATTTTAGGCAGTCCATGTAGAACAAGGTATTCATGCTGTGGATTCTTCTGGTGAGGAACCTCTGTGGGTGCTCCAACTGTTGCAAGTGTCTAGTTTAGTATTTGCCAAAAGGAGCACTGTACTCAATGACTGGTCTTAATGTGTAGAGGAGAAAAATTAGTTTGGGGAAGGCGGACATGTTGCCATGCATTGCCCTTATCAGATCATGCTTAATCATGAACAAGTTGTCCATAAAAGGAGAAGGAGAGTGGCACTCATATCAATTGGTTCTTGTGAGAACTAATAACCAGAAAAAGGACCCAAAGGTGAATTAAGGGAAGGACTAAGGCAGGGATGTCAGTGTGTAAGACTCTCAGAAGCATGATAGCACTCTTGGAGGCTTTTCTTGTATCAATGGCCATCAGTATGATGAAGGAAAGGATTAGGTAGTTCAGCTGTTAGTGGGGGTGGGATATGAGCAAAGGAATGCAGCAGTGAGGGAGCTAGAGAAAGCCTGAGAGAATGAAAACTTGTTTAGAAGGTATATACGCCATTTGAGTTCCCTTGGACTTGCTTTGCTGAAACAGGGGCTTACAAAGTGCATTAGGATTGCTGCCCCTTAAAATGAGATGGAAAGGGAGAGGGAGAAAATAAAGTACTTTGAAAAAAATAAAACAATGTAGCAGAAGGAAGGAGATGTTAGGAACTGAAGGAGGAGGTAATAGAGGAAAACAGCTTATTAACAAAAATTAAGGATGAAAGAGCAGAATGTTACTGAGAAAAAAGAAAGAGATACATGAACAGGAAACGTAACAAGGATGAGGTAGTCAGCATCCCTGCAGCACAGATGGATAAAGATCTTACTTTGAACCACACAAGCCATGTTTGACTAGTGGCATGGGAGACAGAGGTGTCACATTGAGGGGAGTAAGCAGCTAATGTCAGCTTGTCCACCCTGGTGGGAGGGATGTAACATAGGCGCACTGGAATAACAGTGTTAAGATCCTTGCAAGCTCTGTGCTGCATGTGGGTATACCACTTGGTCAGGAGGTTACACATGCCTGGAGGCACACATGTACCTCATGAAGGCAGCAGTTACAGAGCTCACAAAACTACCATGGGGTGGTGTGAGTTAGGGTCTACTCCTTGGCAGCAGTATGATGCTGTACCAGCATCCTTGGTTTCCTCACTGGCCCTAGAAGTGGGCTGGGTTGAGCCTGGGCAAGGCTAAGGGTCATCTAGTAGACCCAGAGAATGATGAGAGTAGCTGGTGGCAGCTGCTGTTAATATGCAAGGAGACAAAAATAAGGATTAGTTGGGTAGACTGGAGGACATGGCAAGGAGTAACATGAAAAGCGGAGAACTTGATAACACTGAGGAGAAAGGTGATCTCAAGAAAGAAGAGAAAAATCAAGGAGGGGTCAGTCAGGCAAACAAGGAGTACAGAAAGCTAGATGCAGGATGAGCACTAAAGGTGCATTAGCCTGGGAGTATAGTACGGATTTCTAAGGTTATGAGCTGCTGACATAAATTATTCTGTAACTTATGGTTTGATTCCCTCAGCCTCCATTTACCTACCATGTGACTATGAGCAAGTCACTTAACCAAATAGTGCTCTGGGGTCACTCTTGAAAACAAGCTTGTACAGGGAAGGTTAACTAATTAACAAATGAACAAAATAAAAATAAATAAATGGTGGTAAAGATAAAGAAAATGAAAAGATGTACACAAGGAAAACAGCAAGGGGGAGCTTGGAAATTTGGATCACATGGGAAGACAGCTATAGAAATGACAGTATGCTGATGAAACGGGAAAGAGATGACAGTCAGGGCTGTGCTAAGTAGTGCCATAAAACTAGGAAGAAAGATATCTGAGCTGTGAGCACTAACACCAGGGAAGCAGGCAGACCTGTCTGGAATAACAAAAACATTGGACAAGATGGGATATGACTGTGTGGGCGTAAAGAATGTTCAGGAAAGGCAATGGAGGAGGAAGGTAGTTGTTCACCTAAGGGAAGACCTGGAATGAAGAGGTTAAACACCAGGAAAAGACAGGTCAGGAAGTAAGCAGAAAGAAACAAATAGGTTCATCCAATGAAAATGTCAAGACCAATATACTAAAAGTAAGCTACATTGTAATCAACTTGTCTTCAGGAATGGGGACGTTAAGAGACAATAGAAATAAACAGGAATGCAGAACTAGAGTGTGTATGAATGAAAGTGTGTCAAAATGAAGCAACAGTATTAGATGAAAGTGTACTTAGCAATACAGTGCACAGACTGAGATTAGAACTTGGAACGAATCTGGAAAAGATTACAGACAGACAGCTTCACAATAGACAGAGTTAAAAGCAAAAGGGAGAAGAGGAGGAGAGGTGGAGAGAATGTCTGATGATAATGACAGACCGAAAACTTGTTGTAAACACAGATGCTGTGGACTGCAAGCACTACACACCCAAACAAACAAAAAGCTTGCTGTAAACAACTTTAATTTCACCAAAGATATGTTGTTTAGCGCTTTTCGTCCCACCTAATGTCTGGTGATCATTGAGGGTGAAAGTACATTAAGACGTAAAAGTTATAAAAGTGCGCTCTGTACAGAAAAAACAACTAAGGAGATGACCTAGTGGGATGGAACATTAGGATAATAATATTTATTTATGTATTTACATTAGCTGACCAGGTTAGTCCCACTAGACATGATTTATTTTCACTGGACAGTGAAAGTGATATTCATACTACCGATACCACCCTATCATACCACACAAACACATTAACTGTTTTATGAAATGAAAGAGTGAAAGTGCTTAAAATGAGCCACGAGATGTGTTTTGAGAAGAAGCAAACTCCAAATACTACATACTTAAAAGGAAAATATGGCATCCCCAAATCTATCATTCCCCTTTGGACTTGTAACTAAATAGTAACCAATGGTCATAGTTGACTGTTTTAGTACTTTATGTACAAGTGACAGAGTAACGACAGGAAGGTTACTCGGCAGAAGTGTTTTATGTACACAGATAAACTGGGAGTGTTTTGTTGTTCAGAGATGATCAATTCATTGTTTGAAGGCAGTACAGGGGTTAGTGTGGAAAGGTACACACTCACCCCTGCACTACCCACACTCACCCCTGTACAGAGTGAGTCTGGAAAGGTACTTTTGAAGCAAATCTGGCCATTTTCTTGTAATGTGCTTGAAATATACTATACAGAATTTATATTTTGAAAAATTATTAAATAATGATTGGTCAAAGAGAAGTTTACAAAATCAGGCTGAGGAATAAGACATGTTTTCACACTTTACATAGGGTTCCTAGAGATATGTCATATCCCTAATTCCAGCCCTAATCATAATACTAAGTGTAACCATGCCCTAGCTCTAAACAGCATGCGCATGTGCGCTCACACACACACACACACACACACACACACACACACACACACACACACACACACACACACACACGCACACCTAACCCTAAACCAAACTATAATTATAACCTCAACCCTAACTCTATCCCTACTCTAGCCCTACGCCTGTCACACATACACACACACACACACACACACACACGCACACACACACACACACACACACACACACACACACACACACACACACACACACACACACACACACACACACTTAGAATACCAAAATGTGATATTTTCCCGGATGTCTCAACATTTCTGCACAAATTGTGATACTCCAGACTTGCCATGGCAGCAACCCATTTACTATTTATCTCTTTGTGACAATTTGCATTACCATTTCATTCATATTAGTTTGAAAGTCTCCTTACTCACCACCACAAATATATTAGGATTGATTTTGAGAAAATCTTATATTGTAAAGGGTTCTCAGTCATCTATCTGGAAACTACTAGTCCAAATCCCACAGGACTTTAATTAATTGACTAATACAGACACTTCTCTGAATTTCTAGTGGAAGATACATGCATACACTAGCACAGCTCTTAACAGACTATGGATGCTACAGATACATACAGAAGGGAAATACACATGTCCACTGTTAATGTTGTGATGTTGGCCAAAGCCCAACATCACATCCATAATTCAGATCATGTGCACAAATAGCACAGCTGCCTAATTTAATAGAGGACAGTTGTGTTTGTTCAAATGCGGATTCAAAGTGAGTAAACCCTTGTTTCTACAAAATAATATACTGACATGATGCAAGTACAAGTATAAAATGCAACAAACACCAAAAAACTGAATAAAAACAAGAAAGTCCAGGTGACTATTGCATCCACACACAAATTTAATTTAAAGCGCTTTTCATCTGCTTACTAGCAGACTTCATCAGAAGTTACAATACCAAATAGAAATCTTATTTAAATACAATAAACACCAAAAAAAGCGGGATAATTAATCAATTAACAAATACATCAAGTACCCATTCAAACAGATCATATGTAAACAACTCTAACTCACAGGTAAATACAATGGACTAAAACTTATTTAAAAATACAAGATATAATCTAACTCTACCATAATAATTGAAACATTACTCCACAATCTAAATAAAAATAAAAATAAAGAAAAATTACACATTACATTACTTAAAATATGCATTTAACTATAAATGAATTTATCTAGCCCAGTTGTACCTTGACATAAAAATTATCTCTGTAAACTCCTAAGTTTCAGAATACTACTAATTGAGCATGCTTCATTTAATCCAGGTGCATTACATGCATCCAGTTTTATTTGCCACTTCAGTTCTAGTTCTTCTAGTCTGAAAGCAAATGGACCACCCCGAAAATCACGTTTAATACTGTCAATGACTAAAAATTTAAAGTGGTGATTACTATAAACAGAAACATGCTTAGCAAGTGCATTGTCTAGTTTATTACGGCTTATAGCGTAAAGGTGCTCATACATCCTATCACGGAGCCTACGCTCCGTTTTCCCCACATAGAATGCAGGGCAACATATACACTTTGCTAAATAGACAATCGCACTTGAATTACAGTTAAATTTTCCATGTAGAGTATGTTTATAGCCATTAACTGTAAAACAGCTAGTCACATCCACATATTTACAAAAATTGCATGACTCACATTTAAACATACCTAACATTTTAAAAAGTTTAGAAGTCTGTGTTTCTAACAATTCTTTCAAATTTCTTCCCTGTTTAAATACTACATTTGGGGAATCACCAAGTTTACTCAACACAGTCTGGTTGCATCTAAACAGCTCCCAGTTTTTCTTAATAATTTTAATACAAGAACTGCTTTGCAAACTAAATGTAGTTATAAAGCTACAACGTCCTAGGTATTCCTTTCTGTGAAGGAATTCATTATTATGCTTAGGTGATTGGACAAGGTCATCAGTTTGGGGACCTTCTAAGGCCGGTTTATTCCCAGCTAGTATTGGCTCAAACAAGTGATTAGCTCTTTTTATTCTCACTTCCACTGTCAGTGCATCCAACAAAGATTCAGGCTACCCTCTATGCAGAAATGCTGTTTTCAAAAAAATGCATTCCTCCTGAAAGTCCTCACCAAGGGTGGAAATCCATGAGGCTCTGACTAGTTGGCCTTTAATAACTGACCTTTTCTGATGAAAAGGGTGGCAGCTGAAAAAATGTAGAAACATGTTTGAGTAAGTATTTTTTCTGAATATTTTTGCCGAATAGCAATTCAAAACTCTATTTTTAGTGAGCCAAATATCTAAATAAGCTTCAGAATTAAAGTTAGACGTAAAACGTAAAAATTCTGTTGAACAATTTAAACTATTCAACAGCATACTTGCTACCAGTTCGTCACCCTTTAATAAAATAAAAATATCATCAAGATATCTTGTGTAATAAGCTAAACTCTCGGCATTAGTTACACTTTTAAATACAAACTCAGATTCCCAATATGCCATGACTAGGTTAGCTACACTTACCCCACATGGGGAGCCCATAGCTAACCCTACTTTCTGCAGGTAAAATTGTTGGTTGAAAGTGAAAAAATTGTTAGAGAGAACTAAATCCAACAACTCCATCACCAACAAAATGTCCTGGCGAGGGGCATTATGTTTCAGCATCATATGAGCCACCCACTCTATCCCAACTTGATGGGGAATGCATGTGTATAGGTCCTTGACGTCAATTGTAAGGAAGTTATAACTGGGTTCAAACTCAAAGGTAATGATTTTAGCAAGAAATGACAAAGATTTGTTCTTCCAGGGACACATATTTCTGTAACATAGAGTCAATGACCTTTGCACACGCATAAGTCGGTGAGCCACGACTATCCACGAGTGGCCTCATAGGTGGATTTCTGAGGTCCTTGTTGATTTTGGGTATACCAAATAAATGTGGGTACACTGGGAATAATGTAATCATATAATTCAGTAAAACTTGATCAATACAGCCCTCAATGAATAAGTCATTAATACATGACTTAACTAAACTGTATGCTTTATTAACCTCAGACCTAGAGCTTATTTGGTATGCTTCATTACTAAGTAACTGATGCATTCGGTCAATGTAGTCACTTGTGTCAAACACTACTAAACCCCCTCCTTTATTGGGTTTACAAACCAGAATTTCTTGTGAATGGATAAATCTAATAAGATCACATTCATCACTGTCAATCGCTTGCCTTCTGTTTTTAGTTGACCTATGTTTTACCATGTGTCTAAAATCTAATTCACACATGGTTTCAAATGTTTGCAAGACTGGATGTAGTGGAGGGTTAAATGTACTAGAAGTGCGATACAGTTGTACTACTTCTGAATTTACACTGTTTCCAAAAAGTATCTGAAAATTCAATTTCCTGGTGAAAGATTTTAACTCAATAATTGCTTTAGCTATATCCATCCGATGTTGGAGGACATACGTATGTCCCTTAGCCAAAAAATTCACCAATTCAGTGGAAATTGGACAAGTAGAAAAATTATATACCTTAAAATCTTTGTCTTTGTTAACAATAACATGTGGACCTAACCTAGTGTGTTGCAATTCAGTTTCTATTGAGGAACAAGAGCTGGCATACATTGAACACGGGAAGAAATCTGTGTAGGAGGAATCACTGCCTCAACCAGAGAATCTTCCCCACATATTACTTGTAGTTCCTGATTGATTTTGACTTGGTCTTGTTGTTGTACTGGTTCCTTTGTTGTTTCGGCTTGGTACCCGAGTGATTCACTTGCTGAAAAACCTGGTTCTCAGCTGCATTAACATTAGACTGCTGTCTAATAAGACAAAGATTTTAAGGTATATAATTTTTCTACTTGTCCAATTTCCACTGAATTGGTGAATTTTTTGGCTAAGGGACATACGTATGTCCCCCAACATCGGATGGATATAGCTAAAACAATTATTGAGTTAAAATCTTTCACCAGGAAATTGAATTTTCAGATACTTTTTGGAAACAGTGTAAATTCAGAAGTAGTACAACTGTATCGCACTTCTAGTACATTTAGCCCTCCACTACATCCAGTCTTGCAAACCATGTGTGAATTAGATTTTAGACACATAGACACATGGTAAAACATAGGTCAACTAATAAGAGTAGGCAAGCGATTGACAGTGATGAACATGATCTTATTAGATTTATCCATTCACAAGAAATTCGGGTTTGTAAACCGATAAAGGAGGGGGTTTAGTAGTGTTTGACACAAGTGACTACATTGACCAAATGCATCAGTTACCTCTCAAGGTGGGTTTCTTGGCATCCACATTTTGAAAACATAGCTTTTTTGGTTATGATCAGAGACCTCGTCATCATCCTCTATGTTATGACTATTTAGGCATAGACTATAGGCCTTTGAAAACATATTGCTTAAAATCAATTAGTGGCAGTAATACAAATAACTTCAAACTCCCCAGAATTTCAACAGCATAGAACAAGAAAGGGTGTAAAATTCCCATGTAAGTTTTTTTCATTTATTTTTTTATTAAAAGACATACCAGCCCAGTCCAAGTGGTATGATACACTAAACAGTATGAGAGAGAGAGAATATGTTGGATTTTTCTTGTAACCTTTGGAGACAGGGTGGTGAGCTCAAGCCCTCCTAAACTTTTCATCAACCCAAGAAACTTTTTTTTTGTTTAATATCTCTTATTGAACTTTGAAAACACATTATTGTATTCTAAAACTTGCATATTAAAACTCATAATCTTTCAAGTGAAATCCTTCATCAGACTTTCTGTTTTTACAAACCTAGCATTTTGATCAGAAGACTACACTGGCTGGACTACACATCTTATTGCAGGGCATTTTACCATCACATTAGGGAAAGGATATATGATATTGTGTTGGTAGTTCCACAACACAAGTGTGGTTTTGTAACTTTAGTGCTTGCAACCCACAGCATGTCCATGCATTAAAGTTGCAATAATTTATCATCACTGTACAGGATGGAAAGTGCAGCACCCGCTTAAATAATCAGTTAGTGTATCACTTCTACATCTAGTGAGCTTGTAGATCTTATGAGGCCCTTCGCTGAATCATCTTAGTCTATGATCATTTAGAAACAAATGTCAGATATAGGATATGCAGCCTACACATCATTTACAACAACAACAACAATGTAGAAATATAGTAAATAGCACATTGCGACAAAGTATTCATTACAGGTCACCAGCTCATGCAGTGATAAGGAGATTCATCTGGGCCAACATGAACTGACTTTAAGAACAACACCATATTAAGAGGAATGTAAAACAGGGGCTGAGATTGAAATAGTCATACGCTCTCACAAACTGGGGAGAGGGTGTTTAGGGAGGGACTAATGCTGTCTCTATGATACCTGGTGGAGACTAGAGGCCTAACATGAGGCTATAGAACAGGAGATGTAATCTAACCACTGCCTAGGACATAATGTGCAGAAATGCAGAGGATGTATGCTTTTGTATCTTTGCATGTCATGCCACCTACGACAGGGAAATTGACTAACCTAGTCAAAATGATGATGGCCTCCACTTATAAAACCCCTCATTAAGGCCCACTCCCAACCCTAAGCTGAAGCAGCTGAAAAGTTTCACCCTCCAAGATGCTGGGCAGTATACATACCAAGCATCTGCATCCAGAATAAAATGTTAAGGAACCTATAGGGGGAATTTGATTGAATTAATATGGACAAGTCTGGAAAACTTGAGGACATTTTCACAATTTGTGTGAGTACATTCTTCCTATGTAAGAAAACTGATACCTTATGCAATACTGAGAAACAATGTCACATCCATTACATTGCATTATTTGTCTCATCTTTTGTTTGTCATTCAATTTTTTTTGCATTGCAGTTATTCTGCGAAGCAGGTTAATTGTCTGCCTTATTGCAACAAAGCACTTACAAAACACTTAGTCATCTGTGTAAATATTTGAGTGTAATGCTGTACATCAAGATATTAAGGAACTGTCTTGTTTTTCTCTCAGATGATCTCATCTCTGAATGTATTAAAAATCCACTTGGAAACACAGAGACAAGAGCAGCAAATAATTGTGTTTAAAGGTCAGTCAGTGCATTCTGAGAGAGCCAGTGAAATAAAAGGAGGTCAAATGTCAGATGACCACATAATCCTTTTGAAGAAGGACTTAATCTGGCAGCAAACAGCCTTATTTTTGTTTTCCTGTGGTAAAACCTGTGACATTTTCCTTAGAGCTGAATTACATGTTCTTAAAATGTTTTCTCCAAAAACAAACGGATGTAGGTAAGGGCAGGTTGACTTAAGTCTCTTATGATTAGTAAAACAATTAAAGGGTGTGCCAGGTGTAGTGAGAACATGTCACAAGGCAGAAAGTAAACACCTGGTATTGGAAATAATACATGTACCTACAAGGCTGACTTTTCACTTTGTCTACTAATATATCTTTGCAAGGCTTAAAGCCATATAAGTTATGCATTTCTGGTGCAAGGTGTTGATGTTTGTTACCATAAAGTGTAATACTGTTAACAACATCACATTCAAAGCAGAATATATGTTTTTTTTTTTTTTTAGAAAAGCAGTAGACGACACCCATAAACTGCCCAATGATTGTATTTGAAAGAAATATTTTTTTTGTGTTTGCATATGAAACAATGCAGATAGTTCCTTGATTCTGAAACCCAATAATTCATGGCCTTATGCTTATCAGTATATACTCTGGGTACAGAGAACAACACACTATGTGCAATGACATGGGTCGATGGAGGCCTTAAGGTGGTTACATGTTAAATTAGCAATATTATTGCAAGCCTTCCCTTCTCCCCAGAGCAGTCAAACCTTTGGATTATATAATGGCAGTCTGCAGTCCGCAGTCTGTTACCAAAAGATGCGTTGCTGACCCACTGACATGCTGCAGACCCATCTGGTTTCCTAGTGACCCAGTATAACCTGCTTTTGGTATGGTCTGATTTGCTGAAGAATTACTTTTTCATTTTACCTGGGTAAGCTCAATAAACATGAATACTCCTTTTCAGGGAAGGACTAATCCAGGAATTTGTCTGGTTAAGGGACTGACTCAGAGTTACATGGTCTGCAAATAGGGAATGAAGGATTCAAACCCAACATTATAGAATGAATCTCATTAAAAGATTTCAGGCTTAACTATCTGTCATAAACTGCCAGAATCTGAGGCTCATTCAAGTGTTTATATTTGACAGATTCCAGTCTTAAAATCTGTGATGACTGGGGCCCGAGTACTCTTGATCTGCCTGACTTGTGATTAAAATTCTGTTTCTGTATGCCCTCTCCACATTTCTCACACTTTGACCTATGGTCAGCAACATGGATATTCATTAAAATGAGGGGAATTCAAACTTGTGAGAGAAGCAGACTTTGCCCATATGTACCCAAAGTTTATATTGGGAGGAAAGTCTGCAATAGACAACTGGTGCCCCAATTCTTGGACAGTGATTGTTCCTGACACTCATGATCTGGATATAGACTCAGGTCATCAGTGTGCTGAATTAACCACTCTGTCTGGTACCAGAATCCTGATGTAGGAGTTTTTTTTTAAACACTCTCAAGTATCAACTAGGATTCAGTTGAAAGGCATTCAAGGACCAGAGACCATGATCGTTTAAGGATTGTGCACTCAGTTTAATTGAAGCACTATGAATCATGTTATAACAACTTGTCCTGAGATTCTGATAACAAATTAGGCTTTTACTCTTGCAGATAAAAAGCATCCTGGGCTTTTTTTGATAGGATAAGATCTGGCAATGAAAATTTCAAAGAACAGTGCAGTCTGGATACTTAAATTAAAAATTGTAGGTGCCTAACATCAGGGACTAAACTTTATTGCTGCCTTTGTCCTATAGCCTCTCCTGTTCCATCTAACAGTGAAATATTTGGAATCATAATTGACTACAATCATTTTTTTTTTGTTTTTGTCAAGAAAATGTTTGTTTATAACCAGTTACACATCATTTAGTAGACAAGGTGCTCTATAAATAAAACTAAGTCTCCAGAAATTATAGCTTCAGTGCTTTGGGTTAACCTGAAGATTTATTTGATTACATGTATTCATAGTAAGGATACTTTTGTGACCAGTAAACCTGCATCCCATGTGTGCAAGATGGAGCCTGTAATTGCTGGTACATGCAGTGTATTGGGTCAAAGAATGGGTTTGACAGTGAATCAGTTATAAACAGTGCTGCGAAGGATGTACTGCATATGTGCTGTGGCAGTGAATGTTTGCTTGGAAGTTTGTGACTGTGGAGTGAGCAATGTGTCAAACGTGTATGTGTGTTGTGTGCTTGTGAAACCAAGAACTTCCACGTCTTTTTTTTCTTTCTTTTTTTTTTTTTTGTGACATTGGTAACCTGTGATTAGAAATAATAATATAGGGAGTAGGGTTGTGAGGGATTTGCCCATCCACATGAAATTGTGTGTGTGTGTGTGTGTGTGTGTGTGTGTGTGTGTGTGTGTGTGTGTGTGTGTGGATGTGCATGCGAGTTTGTGAACAAAACTATTTGTGTGTGAATTACTGCATGGTATGTGCATATGTGTGGCATGAGTCATTAGTGTCAATGGTGCAGCAGGTAATGCACTCACCTTTGGTGCAGAAGGCTGTGATTTCTATTCCAAAAAACAGGTAGATGGATTGCATAAGGGGGTGCTGCACTCCTGAGTGCATTGCCGTTTGGATAAGACAGTAAACTGAAGTCCCATCTGCTTGAGTTGGGGGTAGTACAGGTGGATGAAAAAAAGATTGCATGACACCTACTGAATAAAGTAGGGTAAGTCCCCTGATGTCCTGGCAAATGGTATACAGACCACCTTGGGACTCCCCTGAAAAAAGGTCACTAGTTTAGAGGGACTAGCCTGGTCAGCAAAGGAAAAATAAAAAATAAATGAGCTACTTTTGGATTCAGAAATGTAGTATTAAACATCAGAGATTCCAAACTTTGATCTCATGGAATAAATTCACAGCCTGGGTATAAAAGTGCATATTTCTATTTTTAAGATTTATATAAAACATTTAACATTACCTAAACCAGCATATCATGCTCCTCCCTTCAGGTTTCAGTTGCAGCAGTTGTTCTCACTGAAGCAGGGAGATTAGATGCAGCCCTTTCACATGAGACTGTGGGAATCATCATACTAGCAAACATTTATTAATACTGAAGGTGGAGAGGCACTGCAGGTGGAATGAAGCAGTGCTGATTAAATAAAAGGAGGAATGGTAGGCCAGGAATATTCCACTGCATTCTAACTCTGCCACACAGTGTGGGGATTAGTTACCTGTCTAGACAAAAAAGACATTTGATTCACCTATAAATTAACATATATAGCAGCAAAAAGGATTGTGAACAAATCACTGGGGTATGCCTGACTCAGCACCAGAACGTATCCAAGTTATTAGAAGCATTGTCAAAACTGTATTAGCTGTGCATTTTATCTATGCACATGTATACATTTTGTATGCATCTATATCTGTCTAGAGAGACAGAGATAGGTGTGTGTGTGCGTGTGTGTGTGTGTGTGTGTGTGTGTGTGTGTGTGTGTGTGTGTGTGCGTGTGTGTGCGCGTGTGTGCGCAAGAGTGTACATGCATTCCATGGCCATTTTGAAACTACTTTTATCGAGTTTCAGGTTTTAAACACAACAGATGTAAAATGTCCTTGTGGGGAAAGAAAAATGGCATTAAGTCTGGCAGTGAGCACAGAGGACTAAGGCTATGAGTTGTTAATAGTCTGCATCCAGTAGTTGAGAATTTAATTTTCTCAGCCTTCATTTGCCTACTGTGTGACTCTGAGCAAGTACTTAATTAGACAGTACTCCCAAGTTTCTCTTCAAAAGAGACACTTATGTCCAATGGGCTTACCTAGTTAAGAAATAAAAATGAAAAAAAAAAAATCACTTTGTTTCTGAAAGGAAAGATTCATGAAGTATTTTGAACAATGATGATATGGAATGATTAAGGTGAAAGCAAAGGAAACTTCCAACACTGGAATACTGTCTCCACCAAACTATGCAATGGCTTATAGCTGTGTCCTGCAACACTGCTACTTAAACACCAGTATTGTCCTGGCCCTCTTCTGATGCTGCTTCGTAATACAAGTAGTAGAAGTTGCAATGACTGTAGTATATTTTACATAGTGAGTAAAAAAAAAAAATCCGGTCATGGAAAAAAGATTTTGCATTGCAGAATGGATAAATGTTTTAAGAGTCAGTAAATCTATTCAGTATCTTAGAACTACTGTCATATCTTAGAGTACAGAAAACAGTGGTTGTATTAGTTTTGTGTGAAAGTATTGTGAAATGCAAGTTAAGAAGCTACATACATCAAATGAGATGTTGGATTTTCTTAGGCCCTGTCAACCTGTGCATCTGTCCTGGCAGAATCTCAGATAGCACTCCCCATCATCCTGTTGTAGGTCTTCTTTTCCTGAAGGAAAGTCCTTACCAGTAATCATCTTGTCTTCCACACAATGAGAACTACTTTTAATTTTTTTTATTTTCTGATAGTATAACTTATTGTTTGCTGACTGTTGCAAACAAAATAACTGTACTGCTTACTGGACAAAAGTTCCTGAAGTTGGGCGTCTGTGCAATTCACTGCTGTGGCAACTGAATTCAACCCAGGGGAAGTACACAAAGTTGCAGCAATCTGGCTGGTTAGCCATATTTGTTTTGTTTAAATTGCTGTGCTTTGCACACCATTGCATTCTTTTTGGCTGGGTTCAATTGAGATGCTCACAGCTTTTCTAATTAGGCTTTGTTTTACCTGACTAGAATTTAATACCGATACATCCAAGACCAGTGAAGTGCCATACGTACCTAGTCTTGGACGAATTGGTGAAAGGTTTCTGCATTTGGGACACTGAGTTGTCATTCGTAAGAGAGGGAAATCTGTTGGTATTCTGGGCATTTCACTCACCCCAGGCGAAATAAAGTTGTATCAGATTGGTTCATAAGCTTGTTTCATTTTGTTTAAAATGCTTTCCTTTGCACACCATTGCTTTCCATTTGTCTGGGTTGCAGCAGTGAGGCACAATGCATGCTATAGTCACAAACCATTGGCTCTAAAACTTGACTATAGCTTCCATGTTCCCTAAACTAAGCAGCCACATACTCAGATATGATCCCCTCCTATGGTTGCATGGTTGCTCATTCACTATTTTAGCCTTGCCCAAGGGCAGACTGCAGCACTAAGCTGCTTCCACCACCTTTTAGCAGCAGGAAAAAAGCACTGCTGCATCAAACAGCTGCCTCTTCTCTTATCACAGGATAGTAATGCCCCTCTAATGCCCTACTATCATCATGACTTAGTGACCCAGGGTAGTGTGTTGATGCTAAAAGCAAGCTCCAGGGTTAGATAGACTGATGCTTTTAAATCCCAGTTCAGGGGTAATCCCTCTGCTAGGTACATTGTTAGCTTATACAATCTCATCCTTTTTTATTATGCTATTAGGCAGATTAAATTGATAATCCCTGTAGTTTATACTTGCATATTATTTTTAAATCCCTCTGCTGGGTACATAGCTAGCTCTTGTGGAAACTACCTCTCTAGTGTTTTTCTACTAGGGAAAATATAAAGACCCGGAATAGATAAAATTATCTAGCTTGTTTAGTATGCACAGATCACCTACTATTCAGAAGTATAGCCTGGGGAGGGCTAAGAGGGCAGCTGCCCCAGGTGAAAAGCGTTAGGATTCCTAATTAGCA
This sequence comes from Protopterus annectens, assembly GCF_019279795.1. Classification (NCBI taxonomy): domain Eukaryota; kingdom Metazoa; phylum Chordata; order Ceratodontiformes; family Protopteridae; genus Protopterus; species Protopterus annectens. Next base: position 907,257,064 of record NC_056747.1, on the reverse strand, counting down.
TATATCAATTGGTCTTTGGTGCAAGTCCATTACTGATTAAAGGAATTAATGCCTGTATCCAGATGTTGCATTTGTGATCAAAAGTTAAGCTCTTTATCCCTCCAAGTGTGACATAAGCTGAAGCAGCTGCTTGCTACAAATGTGGCAATCAGTGTGATACAGTTTAAAAACGATTTTTATTCTTTTTAATTTTTGCTCTTTATCTTGAAGAGTGTACATGCCCCAGCGGTGGTGGTGCTGTGGTAGCGTTGTCGCCTCACAGTTAGACATTGCCCGTTCGATTCTCAGTTAGAGCGTATTCTGTCTGGCAACATGCATGAATGGGCGTTCCTTTGTTGAAGGTTGTGCGTTAGGCCCAGCAAGCCAGTACGTAAAAATCTACTGCCAATCATTAGCGGACCGGAGTTCCGCTGTGGCAACCCCTAACCAGGAAAAGCCGAAAGAAACAATCTTGAAGAGTGTACATGAGGAAGAATGGACCTGACTTGCTCAACAGAAAAGGAATATCAAATTAGGAAAGGGTAAAATACTTTTTTTGAGTTAAGGGGGAGTGACAGATTGGTGGATGGCTCCTAGTGCCAGAAATGCTAGCTAAACCTCTGCCTACTATTTACTAGTTTCTGGAACCATGAGACCACAGTTTACCCTTATACCATCTGTTGCAGTCTTATTAGCACTAGGTACTCCAAAGCACTACTCAAAGTTCCTCATGCTTACTGACAACTACTTACTTTTACCATACATTGAATCTATGTGTGAGAGGTGCAGATACCTACTAAATAGAGAGTGTCACCTGTCTTCAAATCATGCAGTCAACACTCAACAAGTAGTCTGTACCCACATGCACCTCACAGCAGTAAACCATCCACAAAGAGATGTCTTATTTAGCTAAGGTTTTAAGAAATCACAAACTAAGCCTCAGAGGCCTCCAAGGCATAAACCTGACGCACAACATTTTCAAGAACACAAAAGACACTGTATCAACTGCACATATAGCACTGCAAAGAGGGTTCTCCAAGCTTGCAAACATCATTGTCATAATGTGTAAAAGAGAGCAGTCGGACCACCAGGCTGTATTCCACTTTTAATAAATGCAAGAGTAAAACCACATGAGCGCTTTCGGGTCTAAGCCCTTTATCAGATAAAATACATTTCAAACCACAGATGTTTTAAATAAGAATCAACCAATCACAATTCAGTATTGCACCCTCCTCCTTTTTAGGGCTGGTTTCAGTGTTACTAACCCATTCAAACCAGCAACTTTATCTGCTGTTAATTCTGTAATCCATTTGGATTCACTATATTCTGTATAATTAACCAAATCTCCTCCCCTTATATTAAATTTATTTATTTTTTACTGTCTGCAAAACCATAAACTTGAAAGTATGTCCTGACATACTTTCATGTTTATGGTTTTGCAGACAGTAAAAATTAATATAAGTCAGGAGATTTGGTTAATTATACAGAATATAGTGAATCCAAATGGATTATAGATTGGTGGATTCTTATTTAAATCCTGTGAGGTTTAAAATGTATTTTACTGATGAAGGGCTTAGACCCGAAAGCCCTCATGTGGTTTTACTCTTGCTTTTATTAAAAGTGGAATACAGCCCGGTGGTCTGACTGCTCTCTTTTACACGTTATACGTTTGGACTGTTTTGGGAAGTGGACCTTTAGTAGGGACTTTTGTTCTTGTTGCTTTGAACATCATTGTCATCACTATAATCAACGCACTTTTTCCCATTTTTGCATCAACTGTCACCATCTCTCTAAATTCAGTTCTACTTTCCTATCTTTTTCATTAGTAATGCCTGACTATTGCAGGCCTTCTGTCATACGATCCAGCCATATCTTTGCTAGACACACTTATTTCTTCCTGCCTTCCTCCAGTCTGTACCAAAATAACAAAATAAAACCAGAGAAAACACACAAAAAGCAAGTAAGCCAGGAAAGGTTACTCAGCAGGCTATTAAATGTTAAATTTAATGAGCGCTTTCGATGGGGTCAGTGCCCCACCTTCATCAGACAAAATAAAACTTTAACATCACATCTTTATATAGACATACATTCAGTAGTTAATTATTCAATTATCTTTCTTAATTAAACTACCTTATCTGTTTCTACTTTATTTAAAAACTTGCAATGTAACATTAGTTAATACATATGTATATATATATATATATATATATATATATATATATATATATATATATATATACAAAAAATGCACAACCTATACAAATACTATTAAATGCTACTCTTCAAACCTAATAAATTTAACTGACAGCCTTGGCATCAAAATTCATAATAACTCATAGTTGCAAACGCATTATGCAACCTTAAACATTACTTTTTTACTTATTATTAAAAACCTCTTTAAATACAATACATACATGCATATTGCATGTACTATAATTTAAAAATAATACACAAACTTTATTCGAATTCCCAAAATTCGTTATCGTGTAAATATACTTTTAAAAATGATTATATGTTCAACTTTAAGCATGTCTCCATGTGCTTGCCCCTATTTACCATAATATATTGAATTCTCATTGTAGCTTACCAAAATTCCTTCTATGTGATACATTACTGGTATACATATGTATATATATATATATATATATTTTTTTTTTGTTGGGAATTCAAATAAAGTTTGTGTATTATTTTTAAATTATAGTACATGCAATATGCATGTGTGTATTGTATTTAAAGAGGTTTTTAATAATAAGTAAAAAAGTAATGTTTAAGGTTGCATAATGCATTTGCAACTATGGGTTATTATGAATTTTGATGCCAAGTCTGGCAGTTAAATTTATTAGGTTTGAATAGTAGCATTTAATAGTATTTGTATAGGTTGTGCATTTTTTATATATATATATATATATATATATATATATATGTGTGTGTGTGTGTGTATGAACTAATGTTACATTGCAAGTTTTTAAATAAAGTAGAAACAGATAAGATAGTTTAATTAAGAAAGATAATTGAATAATTAACTAATGAATGTATGTCTATATAAAGACGTGATGTTAAAGTTTTATTTTGTCTGTTGAAGGTGGGGCACTGACCCCACTGAAAGCGCTCATTAAACTGGAATTTTAACATTTAATAGCCTGCTGAGTAACCTTTCCTGGCTTCACTTGCTTTTTGTGTGTTTTCGCTTCTTCCAGTCTGTCCCAAATCTTTTTCACCAGATTGTCTTCTGATTTCTTGCACATGTGCCTGAACCACAATAATCAGTTCTCTTTGTCTGTCTCTGCAAATGGAGCTACTTGGGATTCTTCTCTGATGTCCTCATTTCTCTGTCTGATCCTACAGTGTGCAACCTACCACCTGTCTCAGGCACTTCATTTCCATTACCTCTAGCTTCCTCATCTGCTCCGCCTTTGCTGCCCAGGTTTCTGTACAATGAAGTAATTCTAGTCACACCACTGGTTTGTACACCTTACTTTTCAGCTTCTTTGGCATTCTTCTGTCATACCCTACCCTTGACACTTTGTACCAGTTGGCTGCAGCCCAGCTCTGACTTTGATCTCCTCTTTCAGACTTCCGTTCTCCTCAAACACCCCTCTCACACACTAGAAGCTGTTAATCTGTTTCGTTATTTTCCCTTCTATCTCAATTCTCAACATTTGATTTCCCTCATTTGCTGCCATTACAACTGTTTTAGCTGTAATCAGTTTCATCCTAGGTGCCTTCAGTTTTGCATTCCACTCTCTTATCCTTTGCATTATCTGCATACAGCAACTCTGCTGATCTTGCCCTCCAACATGTTTGCTAATTTAGTCCATCACCAGTATAAACAGTAGTGGGTTCAAAGCTGAATTCTGATGCACCCACACTCCACTGGGAACCCCTCTGTGAGTCCAAGCACTTGTGTCACTGAGTCCTTGTACACATCCTGCACTACCTCTGTCATGTTTCTGGAACTTCAAACAATTGCAAGACTGCCCAAATCAGCTATTTTGGGACTTTGTCATATGCTTTCTCCAAGTCTGCGAATGCCTAGTTGCACTCTTTCCACATCTGTAGCTTCTTTTCTCTGTTTCTCACTGTAAACATTGAATCGGTTACATTGTATCCTGATATGAATGTAAACTGCTCGTCTCCCGTTTTACTTTCTACTACTCTGTGTATTCACTTATCAATCATCCTTGCCAGAATTTTCATACAGTGTGACAGGAGCTTGATACCTCTATAATGCCTACAGCTGTGAATACCACATTTGTTCTTGTACAATGGCACAAGTGTGCTTATCCACCAATCATCTGGGATATGCCTTTGTCTCCATACTGCTATGGGTTCTCTCTGGAGCCATTCTCCTCAAACTTAGCCAACACCTTGATCACATCTGCTCTGGCCGTATCTGAACCTGGTGCTTTTTTCACTGACTTCATTTCCTTAGTGCTGCTCTTCTTTTTTCTACACTGGGTTCCTCTTCTTCTCTCATCATAGGCAGTGTCTGAGCAGTACAACCTTTGTGGGGTTCTCTTTATCCAGAAGCTGCCAGAATTGCTCCTTCCATCTGCCTTTGATGTCCTGTGGCCTGGTAAACAGGTTGTTGTTGGCATCCCCAATGAAGGGTTGTCTGATGCCTGTCTTCTTTATTTTATTGTCTTTGCCTTTCAAACCAGTAGAGTTTCTTTGTGCCATCTACACAGTCACATTCCAAAAGTTGATAGGTGCAGGGCTTCTGATGCCTGGTTCTTCACTTTTGCATCTGCTCTTTAGCCTCAATGTTAGCCAACCACTATTCCTTCTTAGCCTGGTCCATCTTTTCTATCAACCCCTTTTTCTTGCACTCCTTTTTTCTTTTGATGACTTCCTGGACTTCTGCATTCCACCACAAGCTTTCCCAATGCACCGTATTCCCATAACTGGCTTTGCTGTATATCTGTTCTCTAATCCTCACACATGCTGTTTTGAGGCACTGCCATTCTTCAACTCCACCTATTTCCTCCTCTTCTTCCTAAGATATAAAGTTCTGAGTATTTCCTTGAACATTTGTACTTCTACTCCAGTCAACCTCCAGGTCTTCAGTCTAGTCTCTGTTTACTTTAGAGCCTTCTCGGACCCCTGATTGCAGCTTATTGTGACCACCAGTAGTTTATGCTGTAGGCAGACTGTTTCACTGTGGATAAGTTTGCAATATTTACCCCAGTGCCCTTTCATAATTAGGAGGAAGTGTACCTGAAGTGTATGTTGAACATTCTTGTATGTGATCTTGTGACTGTCTCTCTTGCTGAACCACATGTTGGCTACTATCAATCCATTTGACAGACAGAAGTCTATAATGACTTCTCCTTCTTTATTCCTGTTGCCCCACCTATGTGGACCCAGGGAGTCCTCATATCCTGTTCTGTCAGTCCCAATATGTGCATTCAGGTCCCCCATTCTTAAGGCCAACTCATGTTGACTTACTTTAAAAGCCCTAGTAATTGCTGCCTGAATGCACAGTTTTCCTTGCTATCACAATGCTGCTGGGGGACACAGGCAGAGATTGAGTACTGCTCTGTCCTTACACTGGGGTTTGATCACCATGAATCTCTGACTAATTCTGATGACATCCCTCACTGTCTTTTGAAGATTCTCCCTCATCACAATTCCCACACCATTACTGGATTGTCCTCTCCTGAGTAGTAGACTCTGGATCCCAAGCCAAGTGGTATTGTGCACTGCCCTTCCAGCTTGTCTCCTCCATAACATCATGTTAGCCACTTCCAATCTCCATACTGGCAGTGAAACTATATAGATTGTAGCAATCCTTAGTTGATGTTTGGCAGGTTTTTTTTTTTTTTTTTTACATTTAGCTTTCACTCAACAGAGCTTTCACAGGGCAACTGGACAGTAGCTTATTGACCCAATGTTCTTTTTTCCCAGTATCCAAATCTTCTATTACACTGGTAATAGACTTTAGTTTCCATTTTCAATTTTTTTTGTACCTAATAACATTAAACTTAGTAAGGCCTTATAATGTGTAGGCAATTCAGAGCCTATAGCCCAGCTCAATGGCAGACACAAGTGGCCAATAGACCCCTCCCACTCTTAGCATATGTCCCTGGCAGAGATCAGAGTAAACCACATCCTAAACTGACTTATCACTGGCAGATACCCATGCCCATTTCTGGTGGCATTAGTCAGTGTGACCAAATCACCTGGAGATAATTTTAACACTATTGAGTGGCTATCCGTGACACAGCCCACAGTCTGTGATCCATGTTCTCCTATCTAGAGGATACTGTGCATCACAGTTGATGCCTAAAGTAGTTGGTCTGTACAGTTCTTTCTCCAAATAGGCACCATCTAGAGTTTGTTCTACTGCTGCTGCCCACAACTCCATTCTTGAACAAGTTTGAGGTGGAAACACTCGGCATATTTTTGGGAGGTGAGAGGAAGCTCACAGGGACAGCATGCAAACTCCATAGAGGCATTGGCTGTACATCAGCATTGACCTTTGTACCTTGTCCATGGTAGGCAAATATATTTATCATTATGCCAGCTGTCAGTCATAGGTAACTCCACAGTGTGACACACAGGCTGGGTAAGGAAAAGATGATGGTCATCTGCCTCTCAAGTGCCAGGATACTAGGACATATAAATCTCTTCACTCTAGGTATACATATGACATGGTTGTTGTTTCATGTAGGTATAAATATCTTGAGACACACATCTTTGGATTATATGTTGAGAGACATATTGTTGCTGTCCCAGTATGCATTGGAGGCTGGCATGTCTTAAGCAGCATCTCATTGTTGAGAATGATGCCATAGTATAAGCAAAAAAGTAATTGACTCCAATAATTGGCTTATTTAACAATATCTTTCCAAGGGGATCAATTATATGTCTGTCTGAAAGAAAATGCTCAAAAGTTCTACCTGCCGTGGAAGAGACAGCCTTCATCTCTCTTCTCAGGGCTTTCTTATATTGGCCAAAAGTTTCTTTAACCTCTATAGTGTCTTTTGTAGCCAGTGTCAGTCTGCTCCATCTTCCAGCATAGGCAAACCAAATAGGTTCATAGGTTCATAGTTTCATACTAGGCTATCTGCCCTAGGGCATTTATAAGCCTAGCCAGTGTGTGTTTGGCTTTCGCCACCCATTTTAAATGAATTTTGCTATGCCCTTTTTCGAGGTTAGTATACTGTGCCTCTGTCTAACAGTGACACAGAAGTGATACCCGGGGTAAACCTACTATCTCCCATCCACTCATCAAGATTCCTCTTGAAGAGAGTCAATGAGGGACTCTGCCTAACCTGGACTGGGATTTTATTCCAGAGTGAAGGGAGCCTCTGGGTTATGAATCTGTCCCTCCAGCATGTCCTATTTATTTCAGTGCTGAGGTTCAAGTCTCGAGCACGTAGCTCGATGGGATTTGGATTTTCTGAGGTGCAGCATGTCCACTAATTCCGGGTTGGACATGGCTTTATACATCAGGCACAGATCGCCTCTGAGCAGGCAGTATGCCACTGAGTAGAGCTGGAGTTTCTTTAACCAGGCAGCATATGGCATCTGTTTGAGCCCTTTGATCCTCTTGGTGAGGTACTTTTGGGGTCTTTCCAGTTGCTGCAGGTGTCTGGTAAGGTACATCCCTAAAGGGGCATTGTACTCAATTATGGGCCTGATGAGGGATGAGTAAAGAGGCACGATGACCTCCCCTGATCTAGATGTGAATCCCTTCATGATTAGGTGGGCTATATAAAATGTTTTTCTAACCACTTTGGCCACGTGGTTGTCAAATGAGAGATTGCTATCAACTTGGGTCCCCAGGTCCCTAATTACTTCTTCCGTACTTAATGGATTACCACCTATGTGGTAATTTGTGGGCACTTTGTTTTGCCAAAGGGAATGACTATATACTTTTTGGCATTTAGCTTGAGGCCATGGCTCTGGCACCAGTTGTCTGTTTCTATGAGGCCCTTTTGTAGGATGCTTGTGTCGGCTGGAGAGTCTATTATGGCGCCCAGTTTACAGTCATCTGCGAACTTGGTCAGCCATAGTCCTTCTGTGTTAGCCTGTACCTCCGAGAAATATATACCGAACAAGAGAGGTCCCAGGACTGAGCCTTGTGGGATGCCAGTTGTAACTGGTTTGGAGTCTGACATGGCTCCAGCAATTCTAACCATGTGAGTTCTGTCCTTCAGCCAGTTTGCAACCAATCTAGTGACATAGGGGTTTATATTTAAGCTGGTGAGCTTATCAATAATGCCCGAGTGGGGTATTGTATCGAAGGCTTTTGCGAGGTCCAGGTAGGCTGTGTGGACCACCTTCCCCTCGTCAATGGCCTTGGTGACTGTTTCAAAGAAATCAATTAGGTTTAAGAGGCAGGATCTGCCCTTAACAAAGCCGAACTGGGTAGGATCCAGTGTCTGTAGGTCCCCAGTATCTTTATTTATGAGGTCCATGATGATCCTTTCCATAGCTTTGCAGACCAAGCTAGTCAAGCTTATGGGGCGATAGTTTCCAGGATCTGTTGAGGCACCACCTTTGTGGAGAGGGACCACTGTTGCTGTACGCCACTCTTTGGGTACATATCCTGTAGTAAGGCTGAGATTGAACAGTAGTTTTATGTTTGGGTTTAGCTCTTCTTGGAGTTCATGTAGGACGCAGCCCGGGACACCGTCTGGTCCCATTGATGCTGTGTTTTTTGCTTTGGAGAGGGCGGCTCTTACCTGAGCATCTGAGATGTCAGGGAGGCAGCACTCTGCTGGGATAGATATTTGCCCTTTTGGTAGGAAAGGGGGGGAGAAGTTTGTGCTGAACCTGTCAGCTAGGATGTTGGCAATGTCTGTGGGTTCGGTGTATTTTTTGTCATTTTGGACTAATTCTGAGCATATCTGGGAATTCCCACCCAGGTTCCTAACATAACTAAAGAAAGTCTTGTGATTATCCTTAGTGTCCTGTGCAATTTTTCTCTCGAAGCTGGCCTTAGACGATTTTATGAGTGCCCGTAGTTTTTTGCTAATACTGATCAGAGATGCCTTCCCTTTTTGGGATTTTGCTCTATCATGTAGTAGCTTCCTCCTTCTATTGTATAGTTTGTTTATGGCTGGGGTCCACCAGACAGGATGCCTAACTTTGGAGGATTGGGTCTTGGTTTTATTTGGGATTGTATGATCCATGCATTCCTGAAGATGTTCATAGAATGCGTTTATAAAGGATTCTGCAGTCTGGGCCATATTTTCCACAGGCCCGGGGGCTTTAAAGGATTCCACCTTGGTTTTGAGGAGTGTGAAATGTGCTTTAGAGAAGTTTTTCACTGTGGTTTTCTGGGCAGTGGCTGGGGTCAGGATGTGAATATCTAGTGAGATTAGTTTATGGTCTGATCTTACCAGTGAGGGATACACTTCTGGTCTGGAGCATGGTCCCCATGTTGGTGATGATCAGGTCCAGTATGTTTTCCCCTCTTGTGGGAGTGGCAACGAGTTGTTCCATAGCATTTGAGTTTATAAATTCTAGGAACCTTCGGGCTAGGGTGTTGGAGCTAGAGTAATGCTCCCAGTCTATGTTAGGGTAGTTGAAGTCGCCCAATATAATGGTGTTTGGAGAGACCTTCATATTTTCCAGTGTTCTCAGGAAGGCCGAGTGGGGGTCCTGGGTTTGGGAGGGTGGTCTGTAGCAGGCTATAAACTGGAAGGCAGTTTTACCCACTGTTAGTTGCACATGGATAGTCTCTGATGCTTCGTGCTGTGCCACCAACCTGGAGGTGTGGGTATCTTTGACGAATATTGATACTCCCCCTCCTTTTGTGGTTCAGTTCAAGTTTTGGGGCCAAAAAACATGGTATGAGGTATAACCTGGTAGTGCTGGGGTGCTCTCAGAAGCCTTGAACCAGGTTTCTGTTACTGCACAGAAATCGATGTTCTCCATGCTAAGGAGAGTTTTGAGTGCGTGCATCTTGAGGTTTAGACTTATGGCATTGAGTAGCATTACTCTTAATTTCTTATCCCTTGTGATACCTATGGAGGTGGGTTTGTCTTTTGAGCCTTGCCTAAAAAAGGCACTATGGGGGTGGCAAGTGCCTTTGCCAATATCCGAAAGCCCAGGGGTGACAGGTGCAAGCTATCCCTAGCGAAGCATCGTGGCTTGTCGAGCATGTCATCCCAGGCAGACAGGCATTGGATCCCCTTTGAATGACACCAATACTTAAGCCAATTGTTGAAATTGATCATCTTGTCTTCATATTGTGGCATCATTCTTGGTGAGGGTAAGATGCTACTCAAGGTCAGGGTCATACCGGCCTGGGCTACATGCTCAGAGAGCTCCTCTATGTCTCCTTTCATGTAGTCCAGGGAGGTACATCTCAGGCCATTCACACCAGCATGGACAATGACTGAGTCATATTTGTACTTGCCTTGGAGTGACCTGAGTGCTTGTGTTATGTGGCGGATCCTAGCGCCCGACAGGCAGCTCACCATGACCTTCTCCTTGTTCAGCCTGGTGAGCTGTACGTCAGTGTGCCTGACGATAGAGTCACCTATTACAAGTGTATCAGGTGTGTTGATTAGCCTTAAGGGCTGTGACTGTTCGGCACACTGGCTTTGTGTTTTGTTTTGGGGTAGCGGTTGCTTGGGTGTCTGCTTTGGAGGTCTCTGCTGCTTAGGCAGATTTTTATTTACAGCCTCCGAGTATGTTTTTGTGTGTTTATGTGTTTGGTTTGCTGTCGTGGTAGGTCTATGTGAGACTGGAATTGTAGTGAGTGTGGTTTCCTTCTCCTCCTGACTGGTTACACCAGTACTGAGTTGAGAGAGCTTAGTCTCCAGTTTGGCTATATGGTTGCATCTCTCACATGTGTTGGAATTTGTTGGGAGGAGGAGAGGGTTGTCTGTGTACATGAGGCAGTTGTAACATTGCCTCAAGATTCCCAGATTCACCAGCTGGACTGGAGAGGAGATTGACAACTGACCTTTGGACAAGCTAGAATAGTATTGGGAATTCCTTTATAATTGAAAAAAAGGGCCAATGGGGAACAAAGTACTCAAGGGGAGTTTGTGAGGGTGTAGTGCTTTTAATTTTTTAGTGTTGACTTATATAATTGCTTTAGTGAGCAAGTGCCAGGCTTTAGAGTGGGAATAGGGTGTTTATTATGAGAACTAGATCAGTTCTAAGGGAAAAAGTGAAGAGCAGACTTTGTGGAGCCGAAAATGGTTTAAACCCAATTAAGCGGCGCTGCCCGATGCAGCGCTATGTGCAAAATCGCGCAAAGCCGCGCTAAAGCGGCTTTTATACAGGGGGACTTGAAAGAGCTAGAAATTGGCCCAAAACGGCCAATAGACTACCAGATTCTTGTGCTGGGAACACTCCTCCAGGGATAGATAGGCTGCTCCCAGCTCCCCACTGCCACTGGTGAACAAAGAAGCCTCCCTTTATCCAAGAAAGGAAATGGGCAACACAGGAACTTTCCAAAAGTCCAGAATACAGCAAAGCCTGTATTTGGACTACTCTAGGTCAGGAAAGACGGGAAACAAGGATAATTTTTTTTTTGCAACAAACAGCAGGAAAATGCAATAAATATGTAACACAGGCTAGCGCACTTGACAACAGGTAAAAGCAACAAACAGGACAAACTTTAAAAGTGCAGGTGCAAAAACAACTTTAAACAGTTTAAAACAGTTCAAGAAGCAGAAATACTTGCAGTTTAGCTAGATCGGACAGTCGCCCAGGTAGTAGCAGGAAAACAAACACTTTTATCAGGTTAGCAGTCACTCTTTTAGCCTCTCTGCTGCTAGCACCACTCTGCAGGACCACAAGGAGCTTGGCTGAGTAGTTACAAGTGCAAAAACCGTGCCAAAGTGGGTTTTATACAGGGGGACTTGAAAGAGCTAGAAATTGGCCCAAAACGGCCAATACACTACCAGATTCTTGTGCTGGGAATACTCCTCCAGGGATTGATAGGCTGCTCCAAGCTCCCCACTGCCACTGTTGAACAAAGAAGCCTCCCTTTATCCAAGAAAGGAAATGGGCAACACAGGAACTTTCCAAAAGTCCGGAATACAGCAAAACCTGTATTTGGACTACTCTAGGTCAGGAAAGATGGGAAACAAGGATAATTTTTTTTTTCTTTTTTGCAATAAACAGACTACCAGATTCTTGTGCTGGGAACACTCCTCCAGGGATAGATAGGCTGCTCCAAGCTCCCCACTGCCACTGGTGAACAAAGAAGCCTCCCTTTATCCAAGAAAGGAAATGGGCAACACAGGAACTTTCCAAAAGCCCAGAATACAGCAAAGCCTGTATTTGGACTACTCTAGGTCAGGAAAGATAGGAAACAAGGATATTTTTTTTTTCTTTTTTGCAACAAACAGCAGAAAAATGCAATAAATATGTAACACAGGCTAGTGCACTTGAGTGCGTAGCCTCAACAGGTAAATGCAACAAACAGGACAAACTTTAAATTACAAGCACAAAAGCTCGCTAAAGCTGGCTTTAAAGCAGGGGGTTAGAAAGAGATAGGAAATGGCCCAAAACGGACAATAAGCTACAGGTCACTGGGCTGGAACCACTCCTCAAGGGACAGATAGGCTGCTCAGAGCTCCCCACTCTCACTGGTGAACAAAGAAGCTTCCTCCTATCCAAATAAGGATATGGGCAACACAGGAACTATGACACAGCCCAGAGATCAGGAATACCTGAAGACTGGACTATTCTAGTTCAGTAAAGGCGGGAAACAAGGATTTTTTTTTTTTTTTTACAAAGTAGCAGAAATTAGGTACAGAAACACAGTAAATGCTTTAATTCGGCAAGCGCACTTGAGTGTGTAGCCTACCAGTTAAACTAGGCAAAAACAAACTTTAAAAGTGCAAAAAACTCAGAAATACAGGCAGGAATGCAATAAAACAACTTTGCAGAGCTTATTTAGTTAAAGAAACAGAGAAGTCTATATATACAGAAAAGCAGCTAAAACACACAAACACTTCAGATGCAGTGCAACCTAGAGCACTTGAGTTGTATCAATATTAAGGCAATGAGCAAATGACACTAGACTGGGAGGAGTGTCACAGATCAGATTTACAGTAGGGGCAGGCAGCTGCAAAGCCACCAACTATAAGAGCAAGACACCAACTGGGAGGGAGGGTGTGACAATAGCCTACAGACAGTAGCACTAGAGAAAGCACAAACAGATAAAGATTTGTAAAGATACAGAATGCTTTTAACTGCAGACAAATCAGTTACTTGTGCAGATTAGTTTATAGCAATAAAATACACTCTAAGACTAAAAAGCAGACAATAAAAGTGCTATATATTAATTGTTAAAAACAATAATCTTGTATAAATAATCAAAAAAAATACAGGATACTTATATAGCTCAGCTAACAGCTGCGGTCAACAACTTATCCACTCTGCTCAGTGTGTATAGACAGAAACCCTATCAAAGTTAGGGCTTAAATACCAGAAGAACAACTTTTTTTTTTTTTTTTTAAAAGAACACAAAAGAACCAGCACCCACTCAGCAGACTATTAACGCAATCTAGCAAAGTTAAAGAGGCTTCAGCTAGAAACAATAGCCTACAGACAGTAGCATTAGAGAAAGCACAAACAGATAAAGATTTGTAAAGATACAGAATGCTTTTAACTGCAGACAAATCAGTTACTTGTGCAGATTAGTTAATAGCAATAAAATACACTCGAAGACTAAAAATGAGGACAATATAAAAGTTTGTTTGTCTTTTCGGCTTTTCCCGGTTAGGGGTCGCCACAGCGGAACTCCGGTCCGCTAATGATTGGCAGTAGATTTTTTGATGGTGCCGAGTTGCCAGCCCGACACCCAACCTTCAGCGAAGGCACGCCCATTTACACATGTCTTTCGGAGGCCACTCGTCCACGGGGAGGACATGCAGACTCCACACAGAAGGCACTCCAGCCGTGAATCAAACAGGAGAACCTCTTGCTGTGAGGCAACAACGCTACTGCTGTACCACCGCGGCTATTTCTGTTTGATTATATAAGCATTGATAAAAAATTTCCCCCTCTAGAAGCCTTACTTGCTCTAGAATTATTATTTAAGGACAGAGCCCATTTTCAGCAGAGGCCTAGAGAGAAACATTCCAGATGCATACCTTTGGAATATTTAGAAAATATATATTTCTTCAAAAACATGGTTCCAGCATACTGATAGCATACCCTCCCAGGATTCAGTGCCTTACACTTGTTCAGCCCCTCTACTGAGGGTGTCCCTGTTACAAGTGGTGCCATCTCCATATTTCTCTGCAACTCCACCACATCTCAATTTGTATGATAAGAAAATCACCTTAAACTCGTCCATATCCTGGCAACTACCAACAGGATATATTACCATATCCTAACCAGCTACAGAACCCCTTCTATGTCACCCACAGCAAATGAGAAATACATAAACAAACTTAACCTTTCACCATTAAACATAACACCACTAGTCTTGGGGATTTCAACTCTCAGTCTATAAAATGAAAGACATACACTACTCTGAATAAATGCAGACAGTACTGAAGAGAGAATGCAAAGAGAGCTTTGAAAAAGGGATCAGGCGAAAATCAGCAGCTATTAAAATATATTATGAAGATGAGGGTCCAGAGCAAATAAGAAATTTAGCATCGAGGCTGAGACAACAGAAGGAAGGGAAGTGGATATGGGAAGTGAAAGAGATGAACGGGGCAATATAGTTAACACACCAGGAGGAGTAGAAGGGGTGTTTCATGGGTATTTTATGAACTTTTATAGGAGGCAAAAGAAGGGGGCAGACTGGGGCCAGAGGTTCAGATGTTTTATTGCAGGGTTGGATCTCCTCACACTTTTGGATAAAGAGGTGGAGAAGCCTATTACAGTGGAAGATATTAAGCAACAGCTTGTAAAACAGAAGGGAAAATTACCTAGATATGACAAGTGTCCAGTAGAATTATAGAAGGAATTTAAAGACAAAATCACCAATGGCACGGGATCTTTAACAATATACTAGAAGGGAGGACAGTGCCAGATTCTTGGCATAAAGCAGTCATTACCATAAACCCAAAGAAGGGGAAAGGCACAAGTAATCCGGGATGTTACCACTTGATCTCAGTCCTTAACCATGATTGCAATCTATATGTGGCAAAACTGGCAGAAAGGGTAGCAGGATTTCTACCTAGATTGATAAACAGAGATCAGTTTGGATTTGTACAGAATAGACAAACATTAGATAATATTGTAAAAACAAATATTATACATAAAGAGGCAGAGATAAAGGAACAGGACTGCTGATGGAAGCCATGGAGGCTGAGAAGACATTTGATCAGGTACTTTGAGAATGGACTACCTATGGGAGATTCTAAGGGTCCTAGACCAATTCATACATCTAACTAAAAATGTATATCAGTGATCTAAAGCCATGATGAAAAATTAATGCTAAACTTTCCTCAGGCTTCAGTACTGAAAGGAGAACAAAGCAGAGATGTCCCTTATCACCTTTGTTGTTTGTCATCTATTTAGAACCATTAGCCCGTAAAATAAAGAACTCTGAAATTAAAGGCTGGTAAGAAGGGAGGGGAGGGGAAGGAAAACTTGTCATGTTTGCAGATGATATAATACTTTATCTCCCCAACTCCAAAGAAGATATCAAAAGCTTATTTAATCTGTTAGAAGAATTTGGATACATATTGTGTTATAAAATTAATTTTGACAAGACTTCTTCGAATCAGTCTCCAGAGCCGTGGACGAGGGTAAGGCAGTCCACACAGCCTATCTGGACCTCGCCAAGGCCTTTGACCCCATCCGACACTCTGTAATCATAGATAAACTTACTAAGCTTGGCATTAATCCCTACGTCACTCAATGGGTTGCCAACTGGCTTACTGACAGAACCCACACTATAAAAATAGCTGACTCCAAATCCAGCTCCAGACAAGTGACAAGTGGAGTACCTCAGGGTTCAGTCCTGGGACCTCTCTTGTTTGGCATCTACTTCTCTGAAGTACAGGCCAACAATAAGGGACTCTGGCTAACAAAGTTCGCAGATGAATGCAAACTGGGAGCCATTATTGAATCCCCAAATGATGTGGATACTCTACAAAAGGGCCTTACAGAAACAGATGCTTGGTGCCGGAGCCATGGGCTCAAGCTCAATGCCAAGAAATGTATAGTTATCCCCTTTGGGAAAAAACATGTACCCATGAATTATCACATATGTGGCAGTACACTAAACACCAAAAGTATGATAAGAGACTTAGGGACACAGGTGGACAGTGGTCTCACCTTCAATAACCACATCGCCACAACAATCAGGAAATCCTTCTATGTGGCACATCTCATCACTAAGGACTTTTCATCCAGAAAAAAGGAGGTCATTGTCCCACTGTACTCATCCCTCATTAGACCCATTATAGAATACAATGCAGCATTTGGTATGTACCTCTCAAGACATCTGCAACAACTGGAAAGGCCGCAGAAATACCTCACTAAAAGAATCACAGGCCTAAAGCAGATGCCCTATGCTGACCACCTTAAAAAACTGCAGCTATACTCTGTCACATATCATCTACTCCAAGGCGATCTCTGCTTAACATACAAGGCCATGTCAAACCCAGAGCTGTTAGACATGCTACACTTAAAGAAATCCCAATCCCTCAGAGCCACACGCTCCAGGGATCTAAATCTTGTCATCACAATAAACAAAACATGCTGGAGGCATAGGTTCCTGACCCAGAGACTCCCCAGACTCTGGAATAAACTGCCCATACATGTCAAGCAGAGCGCCTCTTTGGCCCTCTTCAAAAGGAACCTTGATGATTGGATGGGAGAAAGGAAATTCACCCCGGGGATCACGTCAGTCGCCCTGCTAGACAGGGGTCCAGGGAAGTAAATAGTGTGGGAAGAAATAGCCAGGGAATTATTATGGCTAGGCTTGTTATAGGCCCTAGGGCCGATAGCCTAGTACCAACCTATGAACCTATGAAAAGCACTGGTGGTTCACTATGTACCTACTTATGCACTGGTAAATGAATTTCCACAGCTATGGGGACATATATAATGGAAAAAAACAATACCAATGCTCTGGTAAAGGATAGGCTCATAAAAAGCAAATAATCCCAAGAAAAACAAATGAATGAGCCACTCCACCACGTCTGTAATTCTGTAGAAATCAATTTTATTCTTCAAACAACATGCTTGGGATAATACTCTATCTTTAGAGACTATACTTCATCTCATTAAGAAAAATCCAAACCCTATATATGCTTTGATTATAGATGCATCAAATGCCTTTGACAGAGTATGTTGGAACTTTCTATTTCAAACTATGTTATGTTTTAATATTCCCTTATTCTTTATAAATTTTTTAAAAGTTTTATACAAGAATATGTTTACTAGACTATACATTAATGGTCAATTTTCTGTTCCGATAAAGATCACTAAAGGAACAAGACAGGGTTGTCCATTGTCCCCTTTTCTTTTCAACATTTACTTAGAACCTTTGCTATTGTTTATTACTCAAAATACTTTTCATAACATCCCTATAATTCTTAATACTAATATTCATTTCTCTGCTTTTGCGGATGATTTAGTAATCTACTTTCAAACTCCATTATCTGATTACAGAAAAATAATGAATTCTATTGATTATTTTTCTTTGGTTTCCAACTATCTTTTAAATTCTACAAAAAACTCATATTTTTCCCTTAAATCATTTAGCACACAAATCTTTTTTGTTTCCAGACGATCATTTTCAGTTTACTTATAATATAAAATATTTAGGAATCAATTTAGAACACAATAATAAATCTTCCTTTCAAAATAATATTAATAAATTATGGAACTCTATATTGTCTGATATGGACAGATGGAAGCATCTAAACCTTTCATTTCTTTCAAGGGTGGCCATTATTAAAATGAATATTCTGCCTAAATTTCTTTACCAATTCTCATCATCTGATCAGATAATTTCAAAAATTTTTGAGTCTGTAAATAAAGCTTTGGCAAAATTCATATGGTTCCCTAAATCTGTTAGAATTTCCTATTCTAGATTGGCATTTTCAAGGACAAGGGAGGTTTGGGTTTACCTAATCTTTATCTCTATTATTTGATTGTCTCATCCAATAAACGCCTTACTATCTCTAAATTCAATAACACTTCTTATCCAAATCACTCTTTATGGATAAAATTATGGTATAATTATGTCATTTCTAATAATTTAAATCCTGAAGCTATTCCCTTTATCTCTCTGGATAGTTTATTTATTAAAAATATATCTACAGTATTTAAACAAAAGATTAGAGATTTCCAAACCTTACTCAAAATGTGTAAACTAGAAAAGATCTCGCACCATGTTCAGCCAATTCATCTAAACCCAAATATATTATTAGACAATAAACTTTTGAACTTAACAAACTATCTTTTAATTAAAAATCTAAAAGTAGGAGATGTTTTGAAATATCTTGACTTGCCTTTATCTGACTGGCGTAAGTTATTGAAAGTAAACTGGAATTACTCACCAATTCTTACACAACTAAGAGCAATAATTAAAAACAAATTTGTATCTCTGGTCCCCATAGACTCACAATTGAAAAACCTTAACACGATTATCAAAATACTTTCATCATCTGATAAAATGCTCTCAAACTCATATAAATTAATTAATTCTTTAATGATGGACCACAACTGTCTTTTATCTAATATTTGGTTGAATTATAATTCCCAATTGTCAGAATCTCAGAAAGTCCTGGCTATTAGACACACTAAGGAATTTATCCCTTTTAAAAAATTAGCATACACACAATTAATGATTAATAATGATGCCTACTTTACCCCAATCAAATTAAACAAATTTAACCCAAATAAGTCCCCTTCGTGTTCATGCTGTTCTCATCCCCAAGCAGACCTCCTTCATATTCTATGGTATTGTCATTTTTCTCACAGATTGTGGACATCTTTGAAAGTCAGACTGCAGAAAATGGGATATCAAAATCCACGTTGACGGGAATTTGCTATTCTACATATTCCATTGATTCATCTTTCAAAAGTTGATATTCATGTTATCATTTTTATTTGCTCATTACTAAAACTTTATATAATACAAAATTGGATTGATCGTTCTAAATTAAAATGGGTTACTTTCCAGAAAATGGCTTTTAAATTTATTGATGCTCAAAGATACTTAGGTGGAAGTCCAAAAAAAAAGCTATTAGAAAGGTTGTGTTAGAAAAGGTTCTAAACATATTAAATAGTTAATGTTAAATATTTATTTATTTATTTATTTTTTTCCTCTCAGGTTGCCTAACTTGTATATAGTGTACATATGGTGTATGTTTTATTTCTAAATAACTTATCAAAATCTCATGAAGGTTGTTATCACTAGATGAATTGTTATATGTTCATTTATGCCTTCTTGTTATGTATAATCTTTTAATTGTCTTGCTATTCATATAATTAATAAAAAAATTTTTGAGAAAAAAAATTTTATTCTTCAAACAAACAGTAAGCACTTTCACGGTCTCTCAAACCGCTTCATCAGACTGAATAATACAACAAATTGACTCCTATTTAAATATAAAAACATATATGGCAATTAATCAATTAGTCAATAAATCTATAATACAATAATTATATAATTAAGAATTTTATTTAAAAGCTGTACCAAATAGGTATAAAGAATATATAAAATATATATAATACAGCATCACAATGTAATCAATGTTTAAGAGCTCTATTCTTTAAAAATGGCTTTAAGGAAACTGCTTCATTAATTCCTGGAGAATTATATGCATTTATTTTTAAAATCCATCTCTGTTCAACTGTTTCTGTTCTATTAGTCAACTCACCACCTCTCATTCCTTCCCTTAAAATTTCTACCACTAAAAATTTAAAGGAATGTGTGTTGCCAGCTACCTCAACATGTCTCACCAGAGCATTTGTCTCTTTTTTATTTAAAATGTCCCTGTAATGCTCCTGTCTATGTTCTTTCAACATGCGGTTGGTTTTACCAATATAATAAGCCTGGCAGAATGCAAAATAAACAATGTTCTTAGTTCTGCAGTCTGCATAATGTTTGGCATATATTTCAAAGCCTAACTTAGGGTGAATGAATGTAGAACAAGAATATATATATTTACAAACCGAGCGGTTTCTACATGCATAAGTACCTTTTCTCTGGGACAAATCACAATTCTTCATTGCATTGCTGTTATAACATAGCTGACACTTCAGGGATTTTTTATTTTTAAAGACAAAGTGTGGTCTATTGTCTATTAAACCTTCAAGATCTTTAGCTGTGCTTAAAATATTCCAATTTCTGTTAAATATATTACAGAAATCACCAATATCACTACTATATGTTATGGGAAATCTAAGTCTATTGACATTCTTCTCCGAAGAGTCTGATGCTACTACCTTCTCGGAGAAATAAGCTTTCCCTCTGGTATCCCTAGTTTTAGTCAGCTCAAATAACTGTTTGTCAAAAATCTTGCTGGAATAGCCTCTCTCTAAAAATTCAGTTTTAAGATTTACCAGAGCCAGTTCAAGTGATGCATCTTCATTATGCAGTCTCATAACTCTCAGTATTTGGCTCTCACTATATTGTTTTTTACGAATTGTAGGTACATGCTGTTATTATGCAGTAATGCATTCCTTCTAGTGGATTTTCTAAACATACTGGTATAAATTCCTAACAGGTCAGACTTTTTTATTTTCATATCAAGGACGTCTATCTCATTCTCAGAAACTTTACTAGTGCATTTTTAAAAAAGTGGTGGTTTTACCAAGATATTCTATGAATGAATCAAGATCTTCTTTGGTCCCTTTCCATAGGAGAAACATATCATCAACAAAACGGGTATACCAGATTATATTATCTGAATAGAATTCCAGGGAAAAAAATGCATTACTTTAGTAGAACGGGAGCATAATACTGAGACTTATGAGACTGCATAATGAAGAATTGTGATTTGTCCCAGAGAAAAGGTACTTATGCATGTAGAAACTGCTCGGCTTGTAAATATGTATATTCTTGCTCTACATTCATTCACCCTAAGTTAGGCTTTGAAATATTTGCCAAACATTATGCAGATTGCAGAACCAAGAACATTGTTTATTTTGCATTCTGCCAGGCTTATTATATTGTTGAAAGAACGTATACAGGAGCATTACAGGGACATTTTAAATAAAAAAGAGACAAATGCTCTGGCGAAACATGTTGAGGTAGCTGGCAACACACATTCCTTTAAATTTTTAGTGATAGAAGTTTTAAAGGAAGGAATGAGAGGTGGTGATTTGACTAATAGAACAGAAACAGCTGAACAGAGATAGATTTTAAATGCATATAATTCTCCAGGAATTAATGAAGCAGTTTCCTTAAAGCCATTTTTAAAGAATAGAGCTCTTAAACATTGATTACATTGTGATCCTGTATTATATATATTTTATATATTCTTTATACCTATTTGGTACAGTTTTTAAAGAAAATTCTTAATTATATAATTATTGTATTATAGGTTTATTGATTAATTGATTAATTGCCATATATGTTTTTATATTTAAATAGGAGTCAATTTGTTGTTTTATTCAGTCTGATGAAGCAGTTCAAGAGATCGTGAAAGCACTTATTGTTTGTTGAAGAATAAAAGTGATTTCTACAGAATTACAGACGTGGTGGAGTGGCTCATACATTTGTTTTTCTCTGGGAACATATATCTTGGGGTCTGGAACTTTCAAAAATCTGAAGAGTCACCAAAAGAAACTTGGGACCAGCTTAAGGTAACTGTCCAGCTGTTGCTGAAAAAAATAACAACTAATGTATTTTGACATACAAGCCAAGCAGTTACAGTGTTTGTTGTTTCCTTAGTACTATATGCTGCCCATTCTTTTTTTTTTTTGTTGTTGTTTTGTTTTAAGCCAGGGAAAATTGTTCTAGAATAAATTAATGGGACAGTGCATGAGGTTCATATGGTAAAATAGGAAAGCCAGAGTTAAATGGCAAAAGATGATATTACCTACAGAACAAGGGGGGGTGTCAGTCCCATTTCTATCAAATGGGGAAGGGTCAGCATAATGGTTAGGGTCTTAACCTCACAGATGCAAAGTAGAGAGGTTGATTCTGACCACTGATTATTAGCTAGGCTTCATAGGTTCATAGGAGATTACTAGGCTTACAGCCCTAGAGCCCTTATAGGTTCATAGGTTCATAGGTTGATACTAGGCTATCTGCCCTAGGGCATTTATAAGCCTAGCCAGAGTGTGTTTGGCTTTCGCCACCCTTTTAGATTAGTTGACTGTGCCTCTGTATAGTAGGTCAGAGAAGATAGCCCTTTTAAGGTTAGTTTACTGTGCCTCTGTCTAGTAGGGATACAGAAGAGATCCCAAGGGTAAACCTACGATCTCCCATCCACTTGTCAAGATTTCTCTTGAAGAGTGTCATTGAGGGGCTCTGCCTAACATGGATTGGGATTTTGTTCTAGAGTGAGGGGAGCCTCTGGGATATGAATCTGTCCCTCCAGCATGTCCTATTTATTTCTGTGCTGAGGTTTAAGTCCCTGGAGTGTGTAGCTCTAAGGGATTTGGATTTCCTGAGGTGGAGCATGCCCATTAATTCTGGGTTGGACATGGCTTTATACGTCAGGCACAGATCGCCTGTGAGTAGGCGGTAAGCAACTGAGTAGAGCTGGAGTTACTTTAGCCTAACTGCGTAGGGCATCTGTTTGAGTCCCTTGATCCTCTTGGTGAAGTACTTTTGGGGTCTTTCCAGTTGCTGCAGGTGTCGGGTAAGGTACATCCCAAATGGGGCATTGTATTCAATTATGGGCCTGATAATTGATGAGTAGAGGGGCACAATGACCTCTCTTGATCTAGATGTGAACCCTTTCGTGATAAGGTGGGCTATATAGAAGGTCTTTCTAACCACTTTGGCAACGTGATTGTCAAAGGAGAGATTGCTATCTACTTGGGTCCCCAAATCCCTAATTACTTCTTCCATACTTAATGGATTACCACCTATGTGGTATTTTGTGAGCACTTTGTTTTTCCCAAAGGGGATGACTATGCACTTTTTGGCATTTAGCTTTAGGCCATGGCTCTGGCACCAGTTATCCGTCTCTGTGAGACCCTTTTGGAGGATGCTTGTGTCAGTCGACGAGTCGATTATGGCACCCAGTTTGCAGTCATCTGCGAATATGGTCAACCATAGTCCTCCCGTGTTAGCCTGTACCTCAGAGAAATATATACTGAACAAGAGAGGTCCCAGGACTGTGCCTTGTGGGACGCCACTTGTAACTAGTTTAGAGTCTGACATGGCACCTGCAATTCTGACCATGTGGGTTCTATCCCTGAGCCAGTTTGCAACCCATCTTGTGACATAGGGGTTGATATTTAAGCTGGTGAGCTTATTTATGATGCCCTAGTGGGGTTTTGTGTCGAAGGCTTTTGTGAGGTCCAGGTAGGCTGTGTGGACTACCTTCCCTTCATTTATGGCCTTGGTGACTGTTTCAAAGAAGTTGACCAGGTTCAAGAAGCAAGATCTGCCCTTAACAAAGCCGAATTGGGTAGGATCCAGTGTTTGGAGGTTCCCAATATCTTTGTTTATGAGTTCCATGATGATGCACTCCATAGCTTTGCAGGCCAGGCTAGTCAGGCTTATAGGGCGATAGTTTCCGGGGTCCATTGTGGCACCTCCTTTGTGGAGTGGGACCACTGTTGCTGTACGCCATTCCTTGGGTACATATCCTGTAGTAAAGCTGAGATTGAACAGTGACTTTATGTGAGGGTTCAGTTCTTCTTGGAGCTTGTGTAAGGTGCAGCCCGGGACACCGTCCGGTCCCATTGATGCTGTGTTTTTTGCTTTGGAGAGGGCAGCTCTCACCTGTGCATCTGTGATGTCAGGGAGGCTACACTCTGTTGGGATAGACATTTGCTCTTTTGGGGGGGAAGGGGGGAGAAGTTTGCACTGAACCTGTCTGCCAGGATGTTGACAATGTCTGTGGGTTCAGTGTGTTTTTTGTCATTTTGCACTAACTCAGAGCATATCTGGGAGTTGCCACACAGGTTCCTGACATAACTAAAGAAGGCCTTGTGATTATCTTTAGCGTCTTGTGAAATTTTTCTTTCGAAGCTGGCCTTAGATGAGTTTATGAGGGATCGTAGTTTCTTGCTAGTACTGATCAGAGATGCCTTCCCTTTTTGGGATTTTGCTCTATCATGTAGTAGCTTCATCCTTCTGTTGTATAGCTTATTTATGGCTGGGGTCCACCAGACAGGTCTCCTGCCTTTAGAGGAGTGAGTCTTGGTTTTATTTGGGATAGCATGATCCATGCATTCCTGTAGGTGTCCATAGAATGCATTTGTAAAGAATTCTGCGGTTTGGGCCGTATTTTCCACTGGCCCGGGGGCTTTGAAGGATTCCACTTTGGTTTTGAGAAGTGTGAAGTTTGCCTTTGAGAAGTTCTTCACTGTGGTTTCCTTGGCTGGAGGTGGGGACGGGATATGGATGTCCAGTGAGATTAATTTATGGTCAGATCTTACCAATGAGGGGTATACCTCTGGTATGGAACATAGAGTCCCCATGTTGGTGATGATCAGGTCCAATATGTTTTCCCCTCTTGTGGGAGTGGTGACCAGTTGTTCCATAGCATTTGAGTTTATAAATTCTAGGAACCGTTGGGCGAGGGTGTTGGGGCTTGAGTAGTGCTCCCAGTCTATGTTTGGGTAGTTGAAGTCACCCAATATAATGGTGTTTGGAGAGACCTTCATATTCTCCAGTGTTCTCAGGAAAGCCGAGTGGGGTTCCTGAGTTTGGAAAGGTGGTCTGTAGCAGGCTACAAACTGAAAGGCAGTTTTGCCCACTGTTAGTTGCACATGGATGGTCTCTGATGCTTCGTGCAGTGCCACTAACCTGGAGGTGTGGGTATCTTTGATGAATATGGATACTC
The DNA here is from genome assembly GCF_019279795.1 of Protopterus annectens. Classification (NCBI taxonomy): domain Eukaryota; kingdom Metazoa; phylum Chordata; order Ceratodontiformes; family Protopteridae; genus Protopterus; species Protopterus annectens. Next base: position 907,232,207 of record NC_056747.1, on the reverse strand, counting down.
CCCCTCCTTTTGTGGTTCGGTCCGAGTTTTGGGGCCGAAAAGCATGGTATGAGGTATAACCTGGTAGTGCTGGGGTGCTCTCGGGAGCCTTGAACCAGGTTTCTGTTACTGCATCTTGAGGTTTAGACTTCTGGCATTGAGCAGCATTACCCTTAGTTTCTTTTTCCTTGTGTTGTCTATGGAGGTGGGTTTGTCTTTTGAGCCTTGCCTAAAAAAGGCACTATGGGGGTGGGAAGGGCCTTTGCCAGTATTCGAATGCCCAGGGGTGACAGGTGCAAGCCGTCCCTAGCGAAGCAACGTGGCTTGTCGAGCATGTCATCCCAGGCTGACAGACACTGGATCCCCTTTGAATGACACCAATTCTTTAGCCAATTGTTAAAATTGATCATTTTGTCTTTATACTGTGGCATCATTCTTGGTGAGGGTAAGATGCTACTCAAGGTCAGGGTCATACTGGCCTGGGCTACATGATCAGAGAGCTCCTCTATGTCTCTTTTCATGTAGTCCAGGGAGGTACGTCTCAGGTCATTCACACCAGCATGGACAATGATGGAGTCATATTTGAACTAGCTTACAGTGACCTTCTCCTTGCTCAGTCTGGTGAGTTGGACATCAGTGTGTCTGACAATAGAGCCACCTATTACAAGTGTATTAGGTGTGTTGTTTAGCCTTAAGGGCTATGACTGTGTGGCACACTGACTTTGTGAACTATGTGATACGTGGGTATTGTTGTGGAGTAGCGGTTGCTTGGATATCTGCTTTGGAGGTCTCTGCTGCCTGGGCAGATTTTATTTAGAGCTTCCGAGAATGTTTTTGTATGTTTATGTGTTTGGTTTGCTGTTGCGATAGTTCTATGTGAGACTGGATTTGTGGTGTGTGTGGTTACCTTCTCCTCCTGACTGACTGCTCCAATTACTGGGTTGAGAGAGCTCAGCCTCCAGTTTGGCTATATAGTTGCATCTCTCACATATATTTGAGCTTGTTGGGAGGAGGTGAGGGTGGTCTGTGTACATAAGGCAGTTGTAACATTGCCTCAAGATTCCCAGATTCACCAGCTGGACTGGAGAGTAAACCCAAAAATGACTTTTGGACATGCCAGAATAGTATAAGGAACTACTTTTTGACTGATCAAAAAGTATCAATAGGGAGCCAAGTACTTAAAGGGAGTATAAGAGGGTGTAGTGCTTTAGTTTATTAGTGCTTACAAGCCTAGTCATATTTATCCCGAGTTGCCCCCAATTGTCGGTGGTTAGGTGAGTGAAATTCACAGAGGTAAGAGTCTATGATAGTTAATACCAGCTTCCTCTGTCCAGTAGGGACATAGACACCACCCCAGGAGTGAATTTGCAGTCACTCATCTATTGATCTAGGTTGCATTTGTAGAGGGTCAGGGAGGAGAGCTGTTTCACATGAACTGGAAGATTGTTGCGGAGAAGTGCTAGCCTCTGGGAGATGTAGCTATCTCTCCAGCATGATCTGTTCATATTAGAGGCTAGGTTAAGGTCCCTGGAGCGAGTGACCCTCCTGCAGTTTGATTTACGAATTTGTAGTATTTCCATCAGGGCCAAGCCAGATACTGCCCTATAAGCCAGGCACAGGCCACCTCTTAGCAACTTGTAGGAGACAGACTACAGTGATAAGGCTTTCAGTCTTTCCGCGTAAGACTTGTTTTGTATACCCTGTAATTTCTTGGTGAGAAACCTCTGTGGTTTCTCCAATTGTTGCAGGTGTCTTGTGTGGTACATGCAGAAGGGAGCATTGTACTCAATTATTGGTCTGATGAGGGCCGTGTATAATGGAATTATAACATTCTTATATCTAGATGTAATGCCTTTACTTATAAGATGTGCCACATAGAAGGATTTCCTTACTACTGTGGATACATGGTGGTCAAAGTTCAGATTGCTATCAACCTGAGTACCCAGCTCATGTACCACTGGGTCTACACTTAGGCGTGTGTGTTGTCTATAATGCAATTAGCAGGGATGTCAGCTTTCCCAAAGGGAATAATAATGCATTTTTTTGCATTTAGCTTTAATCCCTGGCTTTGGCACCAATCATTTGTTTGCGTTAACCCTGTCTGCAGTATATTAACATTGCTGGGGGACTCAATGATTGCTCTCGATTTGCAATCATCAGTGAATGTGGTCAGCCACAGGCCATCCAAGTTTGCCTGTACTTGAAAAAATAAATTTCAGACAGTAAGGAGACCAGCACAGAACCCTGTGGTATGCACTGCTGACTGGTCTTTTGCTAGAGGTGACATCACCCACTTTGACAGTACATGTCCTGTCGGTGATCCAACTGACTATCCATTTGGTAATGTAGAGGTTAATTCCCAGTTTCTATATAATACCCAGAGTGGGGGATTGTGTCAAATACCTTGGCTAGGTCAAGATAGGTGGTATGCACTGTCTTTCTCTCATCCAGGGCCTTGGTGACTTTCTCGAAGCAGTCAATCAAGTTTAACAGGCATGATCTACCTTTAACAAATCCAAACTAGTTGGGTCCAAAGTTTGGAGATTACCTATGTCCTTTTTAATAAGGTCCATAATGATTCTTTCTATGGCCTAGCAGACAAGTCTAGTTAAGCTTATGGGCTTATAATTGCCAAGGTTGGTTAATGGTCCCTCTTTGTGCAGAGGAATTATTGTTGCTTTTTAAGAAGGCTGGAAAAAGCTAAGCTTCCTCCTCATATTGTCTCCACCTTCTATATAGGTGCAATAGAGAGCATCCTCACCTGCAACTTCACAGTGTGGTTTGGAAGCTGCACAGTTACAGAAAGGAAGGCGCTACAGAGAGTGGTGAGGGTTTCAGAGACGGTAACAGGTTCCAGTCTTCCATCGATACATCTTTATTCTGCAAGAAGCATCTGAAAGGCCACCAAAATAATACAGGACAACACACATCCTGTGTATAGGCTGTTTAAGCATCTGGCATCAGGCAGAAGATATTGCAGCATCTGCTGCATGACTACAAGATTCAGTAACAGTTTCTACCCTACAGTGATTAGACTTCTGAACTCGGCACTAGTCCCAGGGGTCTGGAAACATAATAAGTCAATTTTTATTTATTTGTGCAATATATACTTACATATATTCCAAGTAAGTGCAATATTTATTTATTATATCCATAGTCAGTATTATTTAAGTCACTCAAGTTCAATACTAGACAAATAACATACACATTTCAAAAGTTGTTTTGTTTTACTTTAAATAGGGTAGTTAATTTAACTCAGGGGAGGGTATTCTTTTCATATATGAGTGTTGGTAAATGTCTCTGCTCTTTCTTGCATGTATTGGGAGTAGTATTGTATTTGTTAGTTATGTTTATTCCTTTATTTGTATGTGTTGTTTCACTTTCCTTTGTAATCTCAAGAATTGAGCTGATGTACAAAATTTCGTTTAGACTACACATGTTTAGTTCTAAATGACAATAAAGTTTACTTTGACTTGACTTGACTCACTGTAGTTCATTCTGCAGGAACATAGCCACTTCTCAGGCTGTGGTTAAACAGGGATCCAACTGGGTCTTCTAGGTCAAGTTTTAAGCTGTTTAAAAGGCATCCTGGGATGTTGCCTGATCCCATTGATGCCATTTTTTTGACTTTATAGAGTGCCAAGATGACCTGCTCTCTTGAGATAATAGGCTGAGGAATGGTGGCAGGTATACTTTGGGGGATGACCAGAGGGGACAGAGGGTAAAGTTTCTCTAAATCTGTCATCTAGCAGGTAGGCTATTACCTCCAGTTGAGTATAGGTGATGCCATCCACAACCAGTTCAGTGCATAGCTGGGTATTCCTTTTTAGATTTTGGATGTAGTTAAAGAATGCCTTGTGCTTATCCTTAGCTAGGGATGCTATTTTTGCTTCATATTTAGCTTTGGAGGACTTGACAAGATATTTAATTTGTTTTTTTTTTTTAAGGTAGAGTAGGATTTCTTCCTCTGCTGAGCCAGTTCCCTCTTGTTCTTGGACTTTAGTTTCTTTCTCTTGTTGTATAGCCTCTTCATACTAGGGGTCCACCAGAGTGGCTTGTTTTTTCAGTAAGACCTGGTTTTAACCAATCAGGTACAGCCAGTTCTATACAACTACTTAAGTGGTTATACAGGGCATTGGTGGACACCTCTGTATAGGAGTCCATGTTGTCTGCATTTGAGAGGGCTTTGAAACTTCTTATACCATCACTTAGTAGGAGGTAATTTGTCTTTGAAAAATTCCTAAGCATTTTGAGCTTGATGGGGTATCTGGTGTTATAATTACATTGAATGAGACTGATTTATGGTCCGATCTTACCAGATAAGACATCACACAGGGGAGTGCAATGTTCTCCCATGTTACTGAATGCTATGTCCAGGACATTTGAGCCTCTTGTGGGTGTGCTGACAAGCTGTTCCAGAGAATTTGCAGTGACAAAGAACCTCTAAGCCAATATGTTTGTGGATGTGTATGTTTCCCAGTCAATGGTAGGATAATTAAAATCCCCCATGAGTAAAGTGTTGGTCTGTATGGCATGTGACTCCAGTAAGTCCAGGTATGTGGTTCACTTTTCCTGTTTCATGGTGGGGGACCTATAGCTACCTATGATGTGGTAGGGGGCTTTGCCTTTAGTTAATTGAACAGCTCAAGAGAGTCATACTGTTTGGCCAGTGCAGAGGTATACTTATCCTTAATGAAGATGGATATACCTCCTATGTTGGTTCTTTTGTGCTCAGTTTGTGGTCCGAACATGTGAAAGACATTGTGGCCCTGCACAGTCAGGGTGCTTTCGGCACCTTTGAACCATGTCTCGGAAACCACACAGATGTCAGCATCTTCCAAAGTGAGGAGTGCTTCCAGAGAGTGCAGTTTCTTGTTTAGACTCCTAGGATTAAGCAGCAGTACCTTGAGGTTATCTAGAGAGGATTTTGTTATGTTGGGAGGATGGTTGTTTTGACACTGCCTATATGTATATGAGAGAAGTGCAAAAAGATACTTAGAGGCCTTTTGTGTGCTTCCTAGCTCAAATAGACCAGGTAAACACCTACTGCCACTAGATGAATAATCCCAGTCCTCCTAATGTAAAAGCACAATAAAGGAGTTTCCAAAATGAAATGCTACCACAAGCAAACTTAAACATATGGATACAGCAGTGTACTTTAAACAGCTTATAAAAGTATGATTATTCAATAAATGTCTTCACTTTGTAAAAATGAGCCAAGAGCAACTCAATTGTACAGAATTTCTAAAGGCACTGAAAACAAGATAAGCTGATTAATAAGCCCTCAAGCCAATAAAACTACATGCAGAAATCTTAACCTTATAATAGCCTAGTATTTACCTATGAGCCTATAATAACAGAATACTTCAGATCAGCACAACTGAAGGGGGTAGCTAGAGTAATTAATATCAGTTTTGATAATAAATAAAAAGATTTGCTTCTGGGTAGTGGGGACATTGCCCAAGAGAAAATACATTCAATAGGGATTTGTGTGAGGGAGATTGAAGGAGTGAGAAATGATTCACTAAGAGAGCTGTATGAGACCCTTAGGGGCACATTTCAGTTACAGAAATACAAAGACCAGAAATTTGAGGTCTGGCCTAATGAGTTAGGAGTACCCCCAAACATAGCTCTCAACCTCTTAACACAAGAAATCTGGACAAAGCCTGACATAATGGGGGGGGGGCAAAGGCCCAAAAATAAGGACAGATTTTAAATATTGCTTTTATAAACTTAGAAAGTTGATAGAATAACAGAATATGTCTTAACATGCAGTTTTCTGAAGGATACTTAGTCTGAAACTGAAATGTCACCATTTAGTGTCTTCAGTGCTCAGATCATAACAGTAATTTGCCAGAAAACCATAACTTTTATGAGACACAGACCAAAAATATGAGGCACAAATCTGGACAGTTGAGAGGTATGCCTTCAAGACCCTTGAGGATACAAATTACTGTGAAATGGTGAGACAGATGAAAAGATTTCTATTTCAGGGATGAACTGAAAAATAATGTAGAACAGATGAGTTGGTCAAAACTGCAAGGAAAATGCTACATAAATACAGGAAATTTGTTATTCTACAGGGATAATTTATGATATTTATGGGGAATATGAAAGGATGTTTTTGAGGGATAAAAAGACAAGACCAGAGTTGGTGAAAATCATGCAGTTGGAAAGAAATAAGAAACTAAGGAAAGATGGGGTGACAGGGAATAGGTCATTATTAGTGGATAGATGGAAAAGGAACAGATCACAAAAGAGCATAAGGGAAAAAAACTTGCAGGTAAAAATAGAGGAGGAAGAATGGCAGGACATTTGCTACGTTGGGCGGCACAGTGCCAAGGCACTTCTATGGGCTAGGCTTGTAAAGGCTCCGGGCCCATTAGCCTAGTGCACACCTATGAACCTATGAATCTGTACTGAAATGGGCCTCAAGAACAAAGAAGTTCAGAATATTTAGCTGGAAGTAGTTGAGTAAGTAGTTTTACATGCCTAATGGGTTAAAGAGGATGTTCCCTTTAAAAACTGACATTTATTGGAGATGCAAAAGAGAAGAGATAAGAATTCTTCTTTCAACTTTTCCCAGTTAGGGGTCGCCACAGCGGCTCAACTGTCCGATCATGATTGGCAGTGGAGTTTTACAGTGTCGAGTTGCCAGCCCAGCGCCCAACCTTCCACAGAAGGCACACACACACACACTCACATCTAAGGCCAATTTGGAGTGTCCAATCCACCTACAGCATGTCTTTGGGATGTGGTAGGAAACTGGAGCACCCAGAGGAAACCCACGTGACCACAGGGAGGACATGCAGACTCCGCACAGAAGGCACCTATTGCTGTGAAGTGGCAACGCTAACCACTGCACCACCGCGGCCACCTGATGAATGAAAAATGAGAAATAGAAAAACTAATGAGGAAAGTCTTATATTATTATCTCAAAAAGGCACATTTCTTACTAAGTTTGCCAGGGAGTATGGCCAAACACAAAGGTAAAAAACACACTGTGGGTGTAATCTTGATTCTGGATAAGAAGGGAATAACAAAGCTCTGGAAGAGTAAACAGAAGTCAAACATTGCTATTTTTTAAGATAAATAAATAGGATTATAGTTAAGAACTGAGGACCTATTGATTCTAGGACAAGGCTGGGGTTAACCTCTGGTGTCAGATAGTGATGTCTGAATGTTTGAATTTTCTTTGCTTAGATAATCTGTTACATATTGTATTGGGTTGCACCCTTATGTGTAGATAAGAAGGTAGAGATGTCAATGTACAAAGGTCAGAGTCTGGAACAGGGGCAACTACCAGATATTGCCTTCAATGCAACCTGTTTGAGAATTGTGTTGATGAATGTATGTATCCTCTATGGATATATTTGTTGATGAAGTTGTTATTATTTGGGAAAAAATACCATCTTTTGAAACCAAAAATACTTTTCACAGATAGCATTGTATCATTAATTTAGTATTTTATGAGTAAGCATGTTAACTAAAGGTCTACTTTTGTTCACAGGAAGTACACCCTATTGAATCTTAAAAAGCCAACTTCAGTTAAGTGAAAGTGCAGTTTAACGAAATTGCACTTTTGTGAAATACACATCACTGAATTACAAAGAAAAAAAACATATATACTAAAAACATTTTTTCTCAGGGGGGCAAGCCCCGCTGCACCCTCCACATGGGGACTGCGCTGCCACACCCTTGCTAATTATATATACTAGCTCTGAGATCACACTACAGTGGAGAAAAAGGTAGATTTCCTTATCCTCATTGTGCTGAGATCTATATCAACAAGACCCAACTGCTGTACACTTTCCACTCCTGTTAGAAATGTAACTAAGAAGTAAAAAACACCGCACCTGTTCTTCCACACAATCCCAGAACTGCCAACCATTATTCGTTAATGTGTATTTCGTGAAAGTGCGAATTCGTTAAACTGCACTTTCACTTATCTGAAGTCTGTTTTTTATGATTCGATAAGGTGTACTTTCAGTGTACGAAAGTATACCTATTTAGTAAACATTTCAAAAAACAAATCAAAGCTGTATTGCAAATTAAATGGATGTGTATGTATGGTGTAATGACTAACTGTTTTGATTTAACATGTGCTACCGGAATAGGAGTATTCTAAATCTCGAGTAATATTTAAATTTGTGATAGGTAATTCAGTTAAAATGATTGAACTTTTATATTTCATTGAATTCAAAAGTTATAGTATTCACTGATGTACAACTTTTATTCATAGTATTCAATAAAGCTACAACATAAAGTCTGGAAAATTGTTATAAAAATACAGGTTGTTTATTTTTAGCTTAGTATGATTAAATCCCAATTTCTACTATTAAATTCCCATTATACAAGATGTTGCTTATTGTATTTTTTTAAATTATTTGAATTATTTTGGTCTCCTGGTTTGATCACATATTTAAGAGTACAGATACAGGAGATATTTATTAAACATAACCCAAGAACATCAGTGGCTTAAAAAGAAAAAAGTATGGTGTGAATTTCCTTTAAGCATATAGCTCAGAATTCAAGTAACAAATAAGAGCATTACCTGACATTAAATATATAATCTGTATACCTAGTTTCATATCCAAGTACATATTCCTGAAATCTAGCATAACAGATATAATTCTTAAGGTTTGCTAATGTGTAGTAAGTTGACAAGACCACATGAAAATGGAGAACTAAAGCTTCTGAACATATTATCTTTACCTTTTCTTGACCTATGCCCTACCATACTTTGTACTGCTAGCTGCACTAGTCAAAGCAAGGATTCATCACATGCAACTTATTTTGTTAATTTTTGTCATTGGTGTGAGTGGTTGTATTGTAATACAGTCAAACTGCAACAGTTCAGCTTTAATATACTGTATGAAACTATCCCCTTTCTCCATGGTTGCATGACTGTGGTGCTATTTTATTCAATTTCCAGGGATGTGGGTGCAAAGCCCTCACATAAAAGTAAAGTTTCTGGTTATTTTTAGGTGATCATAAATTAATATATTTGTTTTTTTAAAGTGATCACTGATGAACTTTCACAACATATTTTGCATTGATCAAAGTTCATAGGTGATGTAAAGAAATGTAATCACACACACACACACACACACACACGCACACGCACACGCACACGCACGCGCGTGCACACGCACACACACACAGACACACACACACACACACACACACACACACACAGACACAAACACACACACACACACACACACACACACACACACACACACACACACACATATGAGTTTTGGTCAGCTGGTGGACAGCATTTGGTTGAATGAAACAGATGGTGGACAGGTATGCAAGACTGCAATCTTCATGTACAGAATATTCCCTTTCCCCTAAGGATCGTAATATTAAAATATTGAAATTTGAGTTTGTATCATTGACTTAAATGGGAAGAAAAAGGTCACCAGCAAAAAATTGTGATTAGAAAAACTTCACATCAACAAATTATTAAACTTCACATCAACAGATTATTACATAAATATCAGGAAAGGTGGAATGAGAAATGTCATACTACAGTGTTTCAAGGTAATTATCCCATTTAATATTACTGTATGTTTCAGCTGCTATAATATACAGTTTCCTTTTATGACACTTTATCCTTTATTCATTCCCTAGTTTATTAAATGCTATTATTTTTTTTTTTCATTTTCATTTTGTTGGCTTATTTATGTTTCATAATTGTTTCTGTTTCTAGTTTTCACTTAAAGTATTCTGAAATAAAATGAATTGTTACTTTTTGATTATAACACTGACAAAACTATGGAAAATGAATGCTAGATAATGAAGAAAAAATATTTTTAGACTTTGTAGAACATCAATCTTTTTTTATATAAATGCAATTACAAACATATCAAATAATATAAAGCATGACAGCATTTAATTTCCAAATTAAGTATGTGAAGTACCAAGGATATGAATATATCAACTCTGAAAACAAATCTGCATTTTTTTCACAGAGCAGATAAAATTAAAATACTTAAATTACTCTGAAATAGTTTCTGTGTAAGATACAAATTTACATGTTTCATAATGTCTTCAGCGTAATGAGATGATATTATTTTTTCATTTATGTAGCCATTGGAGAGTTTTCTAACTCATAGCTTTGTATTTAAAATATAGCTATGCAACCTTGTTTAATTTTCATTTTCCAATATTCTTTCTCTGTGTCTTCCTCCTCTTCTAACCTCTTTCAGATTGATTCATGTGACTTGCTCCAGATGGTGTTCTAAGTATCTGCAGTATAACGAAACAGCAATCTTCAAAAATAGTGAAAAGTCATATCTCTCTCTCTCTCTCTCTCTCTCTCTCTCTATTTATTTGCAACAAATATGAAAAAAAATCTACTCAGAGAAAGGTATTATTAAATTAAAATAATTGATGATTATAACAAATAATCCTGGTGATAATTTTAATAACTGTTGCAAGTGACATAGTTGACAGCTACTCTGTCATCATTCTGACAGGTTCAGGGTGAGGGAAGGACCAGTGGTTTCCTATCAACACTCAACATGCGTGGCACCATGAAACTTTATACATTTGACTCTTGTATCACATTTCTTTCTAAAACAATATAATATAGAATAAATTAAGTATAAAGGTTAAAAAAAACTGCAGTATTATGAGATGGACAAATACCTTGAACCAATTTGTCACTTTGGAAGTGAGCTGAACTGATGTTAACACTGTTGAGTGTTGTTGCTATTCATTATTTAAACATAGGGACACAATATACTTCAATGGGCATAGCAGTTATGACTAGTGGTACCTAATGACTTCAGAGCAAGGTAGACCTGCAGGAAAGTAACTTATAAATGTGATTTTCAGCTACACCCATAATGGGCTGCAGACTGATTGCCTAATACTTACCTATAAATCTAAGAAGTATCTAAATGGGTGGGATTAACACAAATAGAGCGAATGAGGCAAGGCTGTATTATGGAAAGTCATCTTTGCCCAATGTTGTAATTTTACATAACTACCTGGTTATAAACTACTTCACATGGTAAAGAGTCTACAGCGGTAGTAAGATTCTTGAGAAAATATGCAGGAGCTGATTTGAGAGAGTTTATTTCAGACATATAAGGTGATTATTGCCATTTTATTAATGAGGTGCACTTTGGATGCCAGACTGTGATGAAATGAAAAATAATCATCACAGTAATGGATTTCAATGTTTCGCTCAAACACACACACGCACACACATACATATATATATATGTAATATATATATATATACACACACACACACACACACACACACACACACACACACACACACACACAAACACAATCAAATACACACACACAATCCTGCAAAGTCAGATCAATGACTGTTCAAATGTGATCAATATATAGTAGGGCTTAGTCATTGTCATCCACAAATTGCTTCAGTATCCATCAACTGACTGCATACAGATTAGATATCTGCTTGTCATCAGTAAAAAGAAACTAATAATAATGATCACAATACTGTGCTTTGGCTTAAGTCACATACACTCTACCCCCTACCAAGTTAAATCAATGACTCCTTAAAACTGAGGCATCAGTCACCATCATCCACAGACTGCCACAGTACCCGTCAATTATAGATACTTTATTGACTGCTTATACCTCAAATATCTGACTGTGAGTAAAACCAAGCAGAAATAAAGAAAGCCTGCCCACAGTAATGTATTTCATCCCATTTCTGTGAGAAACATACAGTGCTGTCCTTTGCAACACCAGTGAACATCCCCACACACACACACACACACACACACACACACACACACACACACACACACACACACATGCCCACCAGTTAGAGACACTTTATTAACTGTGTACACCTCAGTTACAGGAACAAATAAATAACCACAGTAATGTATTTTCAAACATTGTTGTCACACACACACACACACACACATATGCACATAGTGTAACACATTGCAACCCCACTCCATGGACGCAAACACACAGATGCACCCATAGATATGGATATTCCCACTAATTACAGAAAGTTTATTCACTGTATGCACCCCAGATATCTATAATCAAGAATGGATGAATAAATAAATGGCCACAGTTATGTAGTTCACCTCATTGCTGTCACACATATACAGTGCTATCCACTGAACTGTCCATCACACTCAGACACACACACACACACACACACACACACACACACACACACACACACACACACACATATACACTCACTCACTGTTGTATAAAATAAAACATATTTGCTGTCCTGCTGCTGCTGTGCTGCCCTTAAAATTGGCTAACAACAGTACTAATAAAAAGAAGAACAGAAAATCCTCAGTGCAAGAGATCAGATCTCACAACACACTTGAGTAAGAATTATTTATTAAAGCATTATCTAATTAAAAAAGTCCCATGTGATTGCACTGTCAATTTTTTTCACTTTCATTCAAACTACCTCATGCACCAGTCTGCTAAGGTAATATGGAAAATAGCTGTTGAATGCTTCATCTAGCAGCCCTACTAGCCTCAAATTGAAATGTTATTTCCACCTCCCAGAGATGGCAGGAGGATCTGCAACAAGGCAAAATAACTTAAGAACTAACTAACTACCAGCTAAGTAAAATCCTGCCTAATGATTAAGGTGATCATAATCTCATATTCACAATCTGGAATAACAGCCCCTATGATTGCCAGAAAAATATCATTTTGAATTAACAGTTATTAAATAATGACAGGAACTGAGCGACAGTGAGAAAACCAAAATGATCAAAACAATGCAGAAATTAAAATCTTCACTTTTAATGTAAAAATAATAGGATAAGTGCTTTCGCAAGTAGCTTCATCAGATCCATAAGAAACCAGATACTGAATACATATATATATATATATATATATACCTGCAGGTAATGTCTCATACTCCTAATTGGATAACATACAAGCTACTACCCATCATTTTTAAAGCAACAGATAATATATAACACAATAAACAAAAATATGTATAGGATTCATCATATAACACTACTAAAAAATAAATTACAAAAGAACACCGAATTACATTCATACTATCTAAAAATTTTGACTAGGAAATTTTTTAAAAATTTTGACTAGGAAATTTTTAAAAATTACACAAAGCTATATTAATACCTATTATATAAAAATGTGGATGTATCTATATGTGATGTTTCATTTAATATTTCTACGTTGTTTTAATTTTGGCTTTATAGAGGCTCTCTCATTCAGACCAAAACCTTTATCAGCCCTTAGTAAAATAATCCATTGCATCTCCTTGCTTTCTGTATAAGTTCTAATATCACCTCCCCTCACATTCGGAAAAATAGCTTCTAGTACCTTAAATAGAAAGTGATGTTTATTGTTATGTGATACAATATGTTTAGCTAGAGCATTATGCAATGTACCTCTCTTCATGTGGTATACATGCTCCCTCATCCTATCTCTTAAGGGGCGGTTGGTCTTGCCTACATAGAATGACGGGCAGGACTGACAAGTAGCCAAATAAACCACATCTGATGTCATACAATTGGCATCAACTTGTATCTCAAAAACTTTCCGTAAGTCTGGTTGAAAAAACTGAGTATTACTGTCAATACAATGGCAAAAGTTACAATGCCCACATGGCTTGGTACATCCACCCTTGTTATTATTTTTTATAATTTTGGGATAACAGAGCATCCTTTTCAAATCGTGCTTATTCCTATAAAGGAAATTAGGTGTCTCACCTACAATCCGTTTCAAATCACTGTCAACATGTAAAATACCCCAATGTTTATTGATGACTTCCTTAATTTTAAAATAATCAGAAGAGAACTGTGTCGAAAATCTAATACTTTGATTATTGCAGTTGCCACCTACAGGATTGTGAAATTCCCTAGGACCAAAATAAGGAGCCGCTGTGGTAGAGCATTAACAGTTATATCTGAACAATGTAATATAACCTGATCAGTTTTAAATCAAACTGACTCAATCAGACTAATCGGATTTTCAGTTCAGCACTTTACAACATCAGTGGCAAGTTCATTCAATGTACAAAAGTATGAATCAAAAGCACCTGACATCCATGGATAAAATAAAACTTATGAAAGCTGTGGAATCTGACTGGAAATCTTGCAAGCAATTAAGGAACACTCTACATTTACTATATGATAGGCAACTCAGAAACAAACGTAACAAATATAGCTAGCTAAAGAGAAATACTTAGGTTCACAGGTTCATACTAGGCTAACTACCTTTGTGAGTCATTTTAAGCCTAGCCAATTACCCCATGTGGGAATCAAACCCTACCCATTGAGTCTATAAGGTAAACACTTTATAACCATTTTGCCAACCTCCCCTGCCCCTTCTAGCAGATTTTCTAACTCTAATAAAAATAACCCATCAGATTATTGGATAACTTTCAATAAATTAATGGGCAGCTGTACAAACCTTGTCAACTGACCCCTGAATTTGGCACATGAGACTAACACAGTGAATAGCTTTATAAACAATTTTAAATCCATCATAGATTCTCACTCAAGGAGCAACACTCTCACCTTAGACTTCCTCCAGTAACCTTCTCAAGCTCTGCTTCAAAGTCAGTCCTATTAACTTCGGAGACCACAACATTCTTCCATAAATTGAAACTGCGAATATCCTTCTACTGACAATCTTTCAGCAACCTTTCTTAAGTATTTTGCTAAATACATTAAATACCTGATTATACCGGTTATCTACAGATGCTTCCAAGAAAGATACTTCACTAGCATCCCGGGAATGTTAAGGCTATACCACTCTGAAAGATGGTGACATATTCTAACCAGAAAGCTATTAAGTCTCAGTATCCAAAATACTAGAAAGGATTATACAATCTCATTTAACCAGCTTCATTCACTAACACAACAAAATCAGTAATTCTCAGCATGGTTTTAATCTTGGTCACCAGTACTTTAAATAGCACTTGCTAATATGCTAAATTTAATTGAAACCAAATATTGTAATCTCCATTTGCTGATTTCTCCAAAGAATTTGGTAGAGTCAGTCACAACCTATTACTAAATAAACTATCCCAGTGCAGCTGCACAACTGCAGTGATCATGTGGTCTGCTAGTTAATTGCACAACAGACCAGAAATTGTATGCTGAAATAACTGCACTGCCTATTAATTTATTTCTGACACTGGTGTCCCTAAATTATCTATTTATTTGTGAACCACTGCTCTTTACAATAATTATAAATGGCATTCACCAACATGCCAACACCCTTAAGCTCCTGCAATATGCAGATGACTCCATAATACTTTGTAGTGACTGTGATGAAAGGAGATACTGCCAGCACAGCTAGCAGGAATTTTTTAAATAATCATATGCCATTGGTGAATATAGAAATGATTTATACAATATGCTTGTGTTACAAATGTATTAGAACTGTATGTCATGTGTGTATCAAACTGCTTGTACAGACGTGTGTATTGAAAAGGTATTTGCAAAGTGCTGTGTTTGAAATGTAACCACAGTGTGCCCTACTGAAAGAGAACAGAAATGTGCATGCACTATTGTAACTATTTAAATGTATATATATTTTAACAGTGGAAACTGGAATACAGGAGGTTAACCTCAGTCCAGCAAACTTTAGAAAAATATCTGAAATTAAATTAATTTATAGACTACACAATAATGAGGCTATTTCTCAAGTTTTCAGTGCAGCTAGCTTCACAAAGTCTGTACTAGGAAAGTTTCTGTATTGTCCTTGGAGTGAACTAATTGCTACTTTTGAAGCATGATGGAATGCAATTGTTTAATGACTTCCAGCATCTGCCAAAGATCTGAGGAAAAGCCCTTGTCTGCATATTTTTACAGGTAGATGCTAAATGCTGCCAGCTTCTAGCAATGGTGGTTTTGGCTTGGGAACTAGAAGTCAGATGACCACAAATGATGTCATTTTGCAAGCTGTCCCAGCAGTAATATTTTAGATATTAATTTGAGAATTTTCTTAGTGAGACAGAACATTCTGCATTCTGTCTTGCACCTGACAGCAACATTAAGTATCATTCATCACGTCTGCCTTGCTCTAATGAAGTAAGTTTCTAGGGAACAGTTTAACTCTCTTAGATACAGTCAGGAATATAGTAAAGCTTAGTTTAGATGTTTTTCTTTATTTGTTTGAACCTGTACTGCAATGTTATTTTAAATATTTCTTGTGGTTTTGGAGTCTGAATTCACTGTGAGTATATATTTAGTAATGTCTTGTTCTTTTATTATTTATTATTAAATATATTTAAACTTTTCATTGTGGTTGATCTGTGTAGAGCTATTTACGTTTTGAGAGTACTTGCATATTTATTTGGTGACACTGTGTGGCCACTGATAACAGCCTTGCTCTTGGTCAAACCATTTATATTAATATTAATATCACAGTAAGATTGGACACTCTTTGTTAAGAGCCCTAAAGTAGCTGATAAGAAGTGGCTGGTGGCAGTGATAACTAGCTTACAGTCTGGGCAGAAGGGGGCATAGCTAGTAAACGTGTGGCAGTCTTTGCAGGTGTGTGCGCACGCGTGTGTGTGTGTGTGTGTGTGTGTGTGTGTGTGTGTGTGTGTGTGTGTGTGTGTGTGTGTGTGTGTGTGTGTGTTAAACAAACCTCAAAGACTGTGTGTCTCAGCTACTAGGGCAGGGACACGAAGCACTGGTTGGACAGAGAGGGTGCTGGAGGTCATGGCTTAGTCACTCAGCTGAGATCTCAACTCTGTAGTTGTGTGAGTGGGGAGTCTTATCAGGGATGTGGAGAAATAGTGAGAAACCAGCCCTGAACTGACTGTGGTCTCTCTGTGCTCTTAAGAAAAAATGCATTTGATGCAGAGAGCTGCATCTGGAAATACTGTGTGCGTACTTGTCATCCTCTCAGTGAACATCCCCCACTGTTGCCAGTGGTGAGGATTGAGGCTCCTTCATTACTGGTCCAGTAGAGGGCCATCACACTGGCTATAACATAATCATCCATTGCTTCATAACAGCAATCGGTAAAAACACTGCTGTCATGACTACATGACTCTAAACTTATTCTGAATGAGAAGAAAACAAAAATTATGATTTTTGTCCACTGTTACTCTGATTCATTTCTTATGTCCTTGATCATAATCAATAAACTTACATTGAAGTAATAGATTGCTATAAATACTTTTCAGTAACTATTGAACACAGACTTACTTTTAAAAATATGCTAATTTGATTACTGAAGATATCCATTATAAATTCACAGCACTTTGGAGAATGAAGCATATCTTACCTCCTATATCTAAAACTACATTAGCTAGCACCTTGCTGCTACTTAATCTTCTATATGGCTTTATTTTTATGAATTACCTGAACAATTCCATGCAGAACAAATCTGAATCGACATACTACGAAATTAGTAAATCTGCAGAATTACAAGTTACAGATCTACACATATCCAAAATCTTCAACAAACTTACCTGGATGTGGTTCTCTGATAAAACAAACCTTATACACTGTACCTTCACCAACAAACACATATTCAACAATAATTGACCTGCTTCAAATAACATGCTAAAATATTATAATCCAACTGGAATTCTCAGATCATTTTCAAAGATTTTCTTGAGATGCCCAAAATCTTCTCCAATTTGGCAACAGAACACCATGTATAATTTTATTATGCAGTCAGAACTCCTTGCTACACAGATAAATTAACAATTTCAAATCTTTCAAAAATTAAGCTCCACCATAGCCACAATCATTTTACCCATAAGCTGCCTCAAATATAGCATGGCATGAATATTTCATCTCTACTCAAACAATCTCTTCTCTGCACCACTTTTATAAACTGTACTTTTTTAACCTCATTTATATCAATTCTTTTTTTTTTCATATTCAGTCTACGTGTCTGATCTAAGGCCTCATTTTTGCTATTTAATATTCATGTATGCTTGAAGATGTTATTGATTGATGTTATATTTATACTTTGATATGACAGCTGTTATGCATGCTTTAACTCTGTTTTTGGTATTTCTATAGTTATATGGCTCTGTTAAAGTTAATCAAAACTTCAATAAAATTCACAAAAAAATTCAACTGTCCATGCTGTCAGACAAGCCCTTAGAGCATACCAATAAAATGCAATGCTTTTTTTGCTGAGGGCAAGCCTCCCTGCAGTCCCATTGGAGGTTGTACCCTTCACAGTACCCTGCTTTTTAAATATACCAACTCTGGGATGGCAAAATACCAGTGAAAGGGCATACTCTCTAACCAGTCCCAGTATTATAATGGTCTTACACCAAATTTGATAGCTTCCTGTTGACCAAATTAAGGAAGTAGGAAAGCTGTCAACCTAAGCACAAGTCAACCAATTTAAGCGAGCCCAAATCTATACCTATATCTATATCTATATCTATATCTATATCTATAGCTATAGCTATAGCTATAGCTATATCCACGTTGCCAGCTTTTTCAATCCTTTAAAAAGTCAGGAAGATAAATCTGCAGTCTGGGGATGTCTTTGGAGTAATAATAAAGCAAGCTAAAAGTGCTGGCTTCGTTGTGTGTGTGTGTGTGTGTGTGTGTGTGTGTGTGTGTGTGTGTGTGTGTGTGTGTGTGTGTGTGTGTGTGTGTGTGTGTATGTGAGAAGGGGAGAGGTATGTGTATGTTTCTCCTTTACTCCTGTTGGCCATGACACAGTAGGGCTAGGCCAGTACGCAAAATGAAAATAAGTAAATAAATAAATAATCAATCACTTTATTCTCTATCGGAGAGTAAGTGAAAAGTACTTACTATTTAAAAGTTGATCTAATCAAGAAAGCTGGCTTTTTTTCCCTAAATACAAGCTATAGCTATATAGCTTGTAAATTTGTTAAATGTCCACTAGTAGCTAATATATACCTAAAATTATGTATACTATTAATATAATGTATTTTTTAGAAACAATTCAGTATACTATAATTGTAAAACTCTTTATTCTTACGTGGTCCTGCTAAATGATTTTCTTTTTTACCTGCCTGATAATCCTGTGTGTCTCCCATGATGTGCTTTGTGCTGTTCATTTGCTTGAAAATTTTCTTCACTCTGGACCAGTAAGCTTTGGCATTGCTTGCCTTTTCCCCAGAAACCAAGTCATTAAAGTTTTCATTACTGATCACAATCTTCTGTGTGTGTTTTTTCCTAGTGAATCTCCATTTCAGGTACTATATGCCTCTTGATAATGCATAAACTGGTCATGACATTTTTTATTTCCATAAATACTATTAGTCCCTTCTTGGTCCCAACATTATAGATTCTGAAAATCTATAAAATTTATTCATGTGTCTACCTGATTTTTATTTTGACTTGCAAGAAGACATTTGTCACCTGCATAATCATCCCATAAATACCACCAAGAAGAAATACATCTTGTTACCACTTTACATGAAGATAATGTCTCATAAAAAATACCACTCTAATGCACTTTTACTTGTAACTTTGTCTAATCTGGTCACTGGAGAAAACAATTTTTAAACTCCAGTGAAAAATCAACACGAGAAGGCTTGGCAGCAGGACCACAGAATGAAAAAAAGAGTGATTCAGCTAGAAAAACTGCCTCTAGTCTGACAGTTCTTCAATCCTCACTTCTACTTCCTTCCAATATCCTAAATAAACTGTGATTACTGATATATATATATATATATATATATATATATATATATATATATATATATATATATATATATATATATTCTCACATTTAGGACATATTAGTCTGTGCAGTAATTCTTGTTCATGCAGGAAGTGTATACTGCTGTCCATATCCTTCAATTTGGTATGGATGGTGAAAGAACATAGTCATTTCCTCAACAATGGTAGCTGAGAAGTTATATTTGTCTAGCAGGTAACGTTTCCTCATAGAGAAGATATTCAGATATGTAAGGTAAATTCTTCACTGGTAGCAGATTTCATTATTAGGCTTTAAACACTTAAGATGTGAGTGCTTAGAACTTTATGTTTAAATAATTTTATTGTTTTCACATTTTTTAATGTATTCACAGTTTTAAACAAAAAAACTACAGAGCAGCGTTACACTCTTGTCAATTCGCATAACCACACAGAAAAAATATGCCAAACAGAATCCATGACTGACATAAGGAACTGAGACTTACACAAGTCTAGTGCGTTGCTTCGTTACCTGAGTGATCTAACTCTTTAATTTCTAAAAAGTGAAATATGAAGACAGTAAACCTGCAGGAAAAGAAACACAATCAAGAGGACAGTATTTTGGGGGAGGGGGGAGGGGGAATTGACTCAGATTCTCCACCTTTGTCTCCCTGCCACTTCACTCAATTATGCTTTTACCCCAAGTAACATACAACTTTATTCTTTGCAAGATCAGAGAACAAACGTTCATCTCTTCATTTTATTATTTTTATTTATTTAACATTTGTTGACCGGGAAAGTCCGACTAGGTTCCACAGATCCTGTTTTCAGCAGAGGCCCGGGGAGAAATGCTCCAGAATTCCTGAACAATGCAAGGCAAAAGCCCCATGCAGCCATTATTAGCATTACTTGTTCCAAAAATGCACATCATTGGTGGACACAGAGGCATTTCTTTGATTTGTCTGATGAAATGAAATGTCACCTAGATATATAGATTGACACATTCATCTAAAACTGACAGACCATCTCAAGTTGCTACAGATGGTATCAGTCCATATTGCAATGACCACAGAGTACCAGGGAGATACACCATTCATAGCAAATTTACAGTGGCACTAAAATCCATCTGCCTTCAGGATTCTTTCAAATATCCATGTGAGTGGTACCTGTAAACATTGGCATGGCTCTGCTGTGCAGTTATCTGTCGTCCCACTCCCCCACAGCCATGGAAGGAGAACCCTGCTAATTACTTTCTTCCTCCCTGTTGTTTTTCCTTTACATTCGGGTCACCGGCACACATGAAAATATAACAGCTGTGCTGGCTAAGTGGTAACAGAAAACATTTTATTTGCTGACAGGAATACATACTCTAATGTGGTGTTGTGGCTGATGAAATTCTATGTTTCATTAAATAACGAAAGCGCTTACTATACTTATGTATGGTTTTATTGAGCCAGCAAGGATTTTAACACCCCCTCAAAAGGAGGAGGTGACCCAGTCTAAATACATAATTTGCAGTGATGTTGTGCTTAACTTGCTGTCTATGTAAATTGATGTTGTGATGTATATTACATTCAAATGATTTTATTCAGATGAAATTCTGTGTCCTGACAGTTACCAATATTAATGGTAGTCTTTTCAGGTTATACTCTTCTGAATAACATTTATAAAATAAATAATAATAATAATACAGAAGGATCTTATTAAAGCAAGGTAGTCTAGGAAAAAAATGTAGAGAAACATGGCCAGGTAATGTAATCAAGGATAGCATAGATCCTTTTGGATGGAAAAGAACTGGGAAGAGTAGAATAACAGAAGAGGGCAAGTTAGGAAAATAAGACATTTCAGGGCAGAGTTTAAACAAACATTAAATAAATTTCTCTTTTTTTAGTTCTTATTTCCTTTAGTATGACTCATAAAGCCTGATTTGTAAGGATTCTCTCCATCTGCCCCCATAAAACTTCACTTAAAACAGACTATACTTATCAGTGGGATACATTTTTTCTGCAAAAAACATATATGAACCATATCTGAGAGACTCCATTAGGTTAAGTCAGTTTACTTCTGGCCCTGCTCCTCACTGGTTTAATAAAAGGGTTTTGGGAAGCTTTAATTTCCAGTACATCCATTATTGGTTGTGAAAGTGGCTGTAGACTTTCGTACCTTTTATTAATTGCTTTAATGTCCCCAAGAGTATATTTTCTGATACATTCTCTTTCTGATTACCTACTACTCTCACAGTATGTAGTACCTCAGCCCCCACCAAAAGTTAGTGTATTTACTCATAAGCTTAGCATCGTCTAAAATATGTTTTGGCCCAACTCTGGAACAAGCTACCCATCTATGTCAAGCAAAGTTCCTCATTAGCACTCTTCAAGAAAAATCTTGATGAGTGGATGGGAAATAGGAAATACACCCCTGGCATCACTTCTGTGGCTCTGCTCAACAGGGGCACAGGAAATTAACTTTCTTGGGTGGCATAAGCCAGGGAAGCTTGTTGGCTAGGCTTACTTAGGCCCTTGGGCCAATAGACTAGTACCTACCTATGAACTTTTGAGTGCAATCAAACATTTAAGGTATCCCAAAATTATGCAGAATTTCTAATGAGTTTACATTATTCTTGAAATTTATTCTCAGAGTCAGTCTCACTCTCTCATTATCTCAGATTATTTACTGGAGATATGTGAAGTTCCACTTACCCACAGCACACGTAGTGTATTTTGGTCCTTAACGGTGATTGCTCAGCCCAACAAATATGGCTAATATTGTCAAGCAGGTTGAACTTTGCAACATTCCAGTGCTGTAAGGAACCGCCTTTTGCAGTTATCTGCCAGATTATTGGATAAAAAAACATTAGGAAGAAAAGGCTGATTCAGGTGGAAAAGTCTGATTCAGAGGTAGTAAACTGGATGAGGTCAGGATACTGTAACACAACTCATTTCTTATTGTGTGTGTGTGTGTGTGTGTGTGTGTGTGTGTGTGTGTGTGTGTGTGTGTGTGTGTGTGTGTGTGTGTGTGTGAATGTGTGAATATAGATACACAGACACACACACACACCCAAACACACACACACACACACACACACACACACACACACACACACACACACACACACACACACAAACACATATTTATATATGGATCCCTATCAGTTGATCGAGTTTTTAGAAACTTGAAATTCTTGTGGTCATGACCATATGATCGAGTTTTGAAGCTTATGAATGGAGATAGCAGTACAGCGAGGTCAGGAAATTTACCATTTTCTCCACTGTAGTATGATCTTGGAGTTGGTATATATAATTTGCAGGAAGGTGGGGGCACTGGGGAGCTTTGCCTCCTGCAAAAATAAAAAAAAAAAGTAGATTTTTTTTTTTTTTTTTTTTTTGATGTTCAAGTTTTCGGAACCAGTTTTGAGTTTCTGAAAACTTGATCATCTGACATAGATCCATATATATATATATATATATATATATATATATATATATATATATATATAAACATATATATAGGATTACTATCAAAACCGCAACATTGAAAAGCACGAACGGTGATGTTACAAGTCATATACTTGACTCATGAATATTAAATAGCTTTAATGGTCGACGAGATAACATCAACAATGTGTTGTCGATGTTATAGGTTCATAGGTGTGTACTAGGCTAATGGCCTTGGGGCCTTTACAAGCCTAGCCATAGGATTACTCTGGCATAGTGCCACCTGACCTTAGTTCCCAGTGCCTCTGTCGTGTAGAGCCACTGGAGTTATCCCCAGGGTGAATTTTATGTTTCCCATCCACTCATCAAGATTTCTCTTGAAGATGGTCAGTAAGGTGCTCTGCTTGACATGTGTGGGAAGTCTGTTCCATAGCATGGGCAGTATCTGGGTTATGAACCTGTCCCTCCAGCATGTTCTGTTAATTGTGGTAATGAGGTTGAAGTGTCTGGAGCGTGTAGTGCGGAGGGATTGGGATTTCTTTAGCTGTAGCATTTCTAACAGAGCTGGGTCATACATGGCTTTGTAAGTCAAGTAGAGATCGACTCTAAGTAGGCGATATGAGACACAGAATAGTTGGAGTTTTTTGAGTCTGTCCATATAGGACAAGTGTTTAAGGCAAGTCAAGGTAAGACAAGGCAAGTCAAGACAAGTGTTTAAGTGTTTAATGTAAACAGTTGCCATTTTAAAACATGCTTCATGTCCCTGCCTTGTTTACAATATTGTAAACTAACAGTCATTGGAATGTCGGCATTCTAAATGTCACTCCTACCATGTTTGAAGAAGTGCCTGTCATGTAACTGACTTTCTGCCTTTTGATAGTAAACTATATATATATATATATATATATATATATATATATATATATATATATATATATATATATATATCATATCCATAGATATATAGGTATAGATATATACACAAAAAGCATTATACTGGAAAAAATATTAGCTCAAAGTAAATTTTCAAGAGCCTTTTAGGGATTGTAAAATGCTTGTTTTAAAAACACTTGTTGAACATTTTGTAAAAATGATACTTGTAATAGCAATCATTTAAAAATGGGTTTATATCACGTAATTGAATGATTAATTCATCGAATATGTAATAGTCGACCCGAAATGTCCAAGTAATAAAATGCAGAACTGTTAAAAACACGAAAGGAACATTATCGAAAAGTTTTAGTTGGCCCACTGGTATTAGGTGACGTAGGACGTGCTTGCGGCATTGCGTCACTGCTAATCTTTTCTTTTTTAAATATTAAAACAAAAATCACTATTATATAAAGTGGTAAACAGAATACATATTTAACAGGTAAATGTAGTAAATGTGCACTATGTTCAAATAATCCAGAAACTATATAATAATTATTTCCAGAAGTTAAGTAACACCATATATAAGTAACAGTGCATGTCGTTAGACTTTGTGCATTACGGAGCATAAATTCTCCAACTATGGCCGAAATATTACAATCAGCTCCTGGCATTCTAAGTAACATTTATGAGACTGTGATGTCTCAGAAAAATAGGGCAATGTTACATGTTGATGGCTATGTATACAACTTAGAGAAGACAGTAAAAAGTATTGGTGTTGTAGATTAAACTTGTCACATAAATGCAAAGGGAGAGCTATAACATTACAAGAAGTAGAAGGGGAAGTCTTGCTGAAATCAGTAGCACACCAACATTCTTCAGATATAACTGAAGTGGAAAAATATCGAGCGTGTCATTAAAGGAAACTGCTTGATTGTCTAGAAATACACCTGCACTGGTAGTGGAAGAT
The DNA here is from genome assembly GCF_019279795.1 of Protopterus annectens. NCBI lineage: Eukaryota > Metazoa > Chordata > Ceratodontiformes > Protopteridae > Protopterus > Protopterus annectens. The sequence continues at coordinate 907,207,335 of NC_056747.1, read as the reverse complement.
GTAGTTGCAAGCACTTCAGAAAGTACGGTAAGTTTATCATCCAAACGTTCTGTGCTACGGCAAGTAAATCGAGTTAGATGTCAAAGGATGGTTACTTACAGAACTATAGAAAGTCCACTAGGTTCGGTGGATACTACTAAGTATACATTAAAGGAAGGAAGTTTTATTCAGAAAAGAATGCTAGATTTAAACAATAATGTGGATGTTCTGGTATTTACCACTAAAGAAAACTTGGAAGACTTGTGCTGTAGTAAGATCTGGTTTATGGATGGAATCTTCCTAACAAAAGGAAGACTTTGCCACTAGTTGTACTCAATACATGGATGGTTGACATTTCCCAAAAGTACTAAAAGTTTACCTTTAGTATATTGTTTAATGTCTAAAAAAATCTTTCAAGGCTTATAATTATTTATGGGAGAGTTTGATTGAGTTGCTATCTTCTGTTCAGTGTGAGTCTACTACTGTACAATTTATTCTTACAGACGTTGAGATGGCAGCCATAAAGAGTGTAAAGCACAGTTTCAGCAACGTGTACAGTAAAGGATGTTTATTTAATTTCAGTCAGGCAGTGTGGTGGAAAGTTCAAAGCCTTGGTCTTGCTACACTTTATGGCACAAGCACAAAATTTCAGCAAGCAGTAAAGAGACTAATTGCATTAGGTTTCATAGATGAAAGTGAAGTAGTATATACTTTTGTAAGACTTTGTGACACCTTTCCACCTGAAAGCAAAGACCTTTTGACATATTTCTCGGATGTTTATGTTTTAGGATGACCAAGAAAACAACACACTAGAACCAATGCTACTGCAAGATTTCCACCCATATTCCCAGTAAATTTCTGGAATGTATCTACATTAAATGATCTGCAATTGCCTAGAACCCAAAACTATGTAGAGGGTTGGCACAGGCATCTGTGGTGTTTACTAGGTAGGCGTATTTGTGAAATTCCAGCTATTCTTGATGTGCTCATACGGGAACAAAACAGGATAAATGAGGTGAGAATACAACTTAAAGCAGGGTGTCCTCAATCACCAAAAAGTGTAAAACTATGGAAAATCAAAATCGTTTACAGCTTGTATTGCAAAGACGAGCAGAGTACTCTGTAGATGACTTCTTAAATGCTGTAGCTATGCTGATGAAAGTGTTGTTCAATAACGCATCACAGATGTATATACTTTATTTTACGTTTAAGTCTTACTTGATATAGTTAAAGACATTTAAGTTTAGAGGAACAATGTTAGTTAAGGTAATTACATTATTGTGTGCTTCTTTTACATAGTTTAGGTACAAGTTGTACTGTTAATTCCTTTATTAACACACTGTACATAAGTATTAGAAGCTAAAACAGTCCGTTATAGTGGTAGTGATTATTTATGTTACTGAATACACAGGTTTGAAGGTGCTATAACAGTCCGTTATAGCAGAAGTGATTAGTTACATTACTGAATGCATAGGGTTTGATGTGGGCCAGCTATTCTAATTCGACATTTTGAATTTCGGGAATTTCAGAGTTCACCATTGTTGTAGTTTGAGATTTCAGGGTCGACTGTTACGTATTCGACAAATTAATTGTTCGATTATGTGATACAGACCCTTTAAAAATTGCTGTATTATGTCATATTAACGAAGTATTATTAGAAGTTAAATACCTTTTGATGTTCACAGAAAGTATTTTCATTCTTAAGTATGTACCTTAAAACCTTTTGATTCTAACAGGGAATTAATTGAAGATGTTTAATAATGCTTATTGTTTATTGGCTGGGTTAGCCATCCAGTGGTGTGAACATTTTCTCTAGATGATGGTCACTGTTGATATGACACTTTGACCCCATGTGTAAAAACGAGAAAAAGGGTTTGTGGATGAATGGATTATGGTCCTTATTACTATTATTTCTATGTTGGTCTCAGACACTCCCTACACCTGTAAGCACCTCAGCAATAACATCAATTCTACTACTTGTATAACTCATAATGATTGCCCAGTTGATATCCAGTACAATAAAACCAACTATAAAACAGTATTAAAAGCATTCCATCAAAGTAAATCTACAATATCTACTTCCATACGCTTTCAACTATATGAAGAAAAACTATTCATAATTAACTTGCATACTACCACTCACTCAAAACAAAATACATACCCTCTCTCAGCATTTACCCACCCAAAACACAAAACTAAACTCCATTTCAGGCAAACTTAAAAAAAAAAAGAAAGAAAGATCAGTCATCTCCTTTCGATAATACTTCTCCTCCTAAGTAGCAACATTGAACCAAACCCAGGACTTCCATCCCTTCTCGCATGTAATTTCAATAGTAACTTTACACTACTAAACATATGCTTAATAAATGGAAGGAGCATCAATTATAAAAAAGAAAAAATTATGCCTTCCTCATCTCCAACAAGCCAGAACTACCAACAATAGTAGAAGCCTTGATAAATGCACTCTCCTTAAACCACATTTTACAGGTTTTAGCTATCTCAATAATCCCAGGCCAATATATAGACCATAGAGCAGGAGGAGGTGCTATCTTCTTGTGTAAATCTACATCACAAGCCCAGAATCAGAAACAATGATGAACCACAATTGTTAATACTATCCATACCAATGGGAAAATCTGAAAAAATTGTATTTGTCTTCCTCCCTCACCTTGCAACAAATACAAATTTGTAAGTGTAATTGAACAAAATATGCATGTCCCTAAAAAACAAACCCATTAACCTTCTTGGAGATATGTGTGTAAATCTCCTTGACCTGCATGTTACTGATAATGAAATCATTGCTCATCATTGACTCATACAATGAAGCAACCTGACTGACTTTTAATTCTGGCCAAAACTCAGATCCTCTTAAATCTTTTTATTACCTCACTGTATCAAAATGTAATGTCCGTCCACCATTTCTAAATGAGCACAGTCCCATCTCCTTCATGGTCTATGTTTCAGTTTCAGACTACAACTACTCAGCAGTTATGATTTCCCTGTGGTTAAAAAGCAATATACTAAAACTTAACAGATCTTGTATATTATTATTCTCTATCCCCAAAGAAGCAGCAAATACTTTAGTCGATTGTCTACAATAACTAAAAGATAATTACTTTCCACAAATCATAAGACTTCTAAAACCTAATTGAAACAACTGGCTCACACTTGAACACAAAGCACTCCTCAAATTAAGAGACAAAGCTTGGTCACATTGGAAGCATTCAAAACTCCTCTCTACCCCAAACAGATTGATATATCTAAGTAACCTAGCCAAGAAGACATTAGGCGATACAACACTCTCTATGAAATCCCAGCAAACAAATACAGTATTCAGTCTCAATCAGTTTTGAAAAAAGTTAATCTAATAACAGATCATCATCATAACTCTAAGAGCCATACTCTGATCTTCCTTTCTAAAAAACAAACAAAAAAAAAAGAATTTACAGAAACCCCATCCTCTTAGTCTCCAAAGCCAAACACCTCAGCAAATTATTTCCCTTCAAATACTCCGTCTATACTGCCCTTCTATTTCACCACATGAACAACTACTAGAACAGATCCATGCAGATGCATCCACTAATCCTGATAATCTATATTCCTGGTTCATTACTTAATTCAAACATCACCTAGTAACTCCTCTCTACCCCATCTTTAACCTAACTATATCTCAAAATATCGTGGCCACAGTATGAAAAACTGCTGTAATCAAGCCACTTTTCAAAATTCAAACACCAGTAGCAGCCTCAAATTTTAGACCAGTTTCTATTCTATCACCTACATAGAAAATCATAAAAAAGTCATCTTTAATCAGCTCTGTACCTATATCAAGTGATATGAGCTTATCTCCTCCTGTCAACATGACTTCTGGACAGTTAGGAGCACAATAACAGCTCTTTGGACATTTACAGGTGAATAATTTTTTTGTATGGACAAAGGCAAGCAAACAGGTGCAGTATTTCACAAACCCTCTATTCAACAGGCAAACGCAAAAAAAAGATAGGCTAGTAGAATCACTTTTTAAATGACAGCACACTTCCAGTTAAGATTGGCATTCCTTTTCTAACTTTCTACCCATCAGTAAGGAGTACCCCAAGTGTCAATTCTATCCTCATTCTCTTTTCCATTTTTGCAATTTAAAAACATACAAACCCTTATTGCCAACAGCTCTGTATGAAGATGATATGGTTATATGCAGAACGGAATGCACTACAAACACAATACAAATGCAATTTGAAAAAAAATGCAGAATCACAACTCATGCCTCACTCATCCTAAAGTCCAAAACAATTATTAAATAAAGTCATGCTATTTGGAACATTAAAAAGCACTCCAAAGTGCCTAATAAGTATTAAACCTGTGCATACTCAACCCTGCCCTTTGTAGCTATCTCATCTTTCCAAAACTAGGACTTTGGGTACATCATAGGCTAAACTTCCAGCACTATATCACAAAATCAAAGCAAAGATTAACAATCTTCTATTTTAGTCCTGAAAAGTTTCCCCACCTCATAGCACTAGAAAGTAGAAAGGCTACAGGAGGCAAAGGTATTCTTATGGTTCAGCTAGAATATGGCCTTCTCTTATAGCAGAAGCCTTTCAAAGGGACATTGAAAGCCACAGCTAATAAAGCATACAGATTATTAAGTAGCCTCTAGATCAAAAAATACAGCTTTGTCAATAAACGTACCATAACAGTAGCTGTTCGAATAAATCAGTGTTGAAGTAGCCTAGCTTATTTGGGTTATATCCTATCAAGGATATAACAGCTGGCCTGTTTATAAAGCTTTATTTTGCTTTTCAAGCACTCAAACCATCATATAGCTTGAGGACAGCAATAAAAGTGACAGACTGGGTGCCAATACCTCTGAGCTTTCTTATCCTGGAAAAGGGGAGGCTAGAGCCCTGAAATAGGAAATATGTTGGGAAAAAAGGAAATATTGTTTGTCAATACTCTGGCATTAAAAAAAAAACTCCTAAAAAAAAGAATGGAGGTGGGAGGGAGCAGCTACTGCAACACTGATCTATTTGAGCATCTACTGTTATGGTAAGTTTCCTTACACAACTATATGCTCATCATTAGATTATGGTTGCCAGAGCAGAAGCTATTTGGATAGTTTACCAAGGCTGCACTAGCCAAGGAATAGGAAGACTGATGGTCCAGGAGCCCCTGGGGAGTAATCCTCACAAAACCTGCCCAAGACTTCGAGAAGGAATCTATTTTATACTGTTTTGTAAAAGTATGCACAAGGACCTAGCTGCTGCCTCTATAATACTTTGAGTCCACCCATTTCTAAAATGTCACTGAAGAAGCCAAGGCCCTGGTAGAATGAATCCTATCTTTGCCTGCAAGTGACATGTTATGGTAAGTATAATAAAAAGTAATAGCATAAAACAGCCCCTTAGAAACCATCTGTTTCAACACTGGCCATCTCTTTTTCCTACCTCCTTAGGAAGTAAATAGCAGATCGACCCTCCTGAAGAATATATTTCTGTCAAGATAGCACCTAAGTTGCTTTTGGATAGCCAGAGTATGCAAGATTCTTTTTCCATTATGTTTTGAATGTGAGAAAAAGACAGGGAGATGAATAGACTCATTCAAAGTAAACTCTGAAACCATGTTACGCACAAATGAAGGATTTATTCTTAAAGACGTTCTACATTTATAAAAAATATGAAATAAGGTTGAGCCATCATAAGAGCTTATAATTCAGATACTCATCTTGTAGAAGTCAGAGCAATAAATAGTAATGTTTTACAAGTTAAGAACCTCAAATTAGCCTGATGAGCTGGTCAATTTTTCCAAGACAAAATTAAGATCCCAAGAAGGAGCCACCTGTTTCCTAAGTGGTGAGATATGCAAATCACCTTTCAAAAAATGCTTGACTTGAGACCAGATTGAAAGTGAGGATCCATGGATAGACAGGCCAAAATGACCAAAATATGAAACTTGATAGAAAAATAAGAAAGACCAGAGGATAATAACACACAAATAATAAAGAACCAGAGGCAAACTGGCCTTGAAAGGGTAATGGCACATTTTAAGGCACAAACTAAAACGTCTTATTCATATACGGTTTCCTAGTAGCAGACTTTGTTTGGCCTTCTTTAGTACCTGCTGCATGCGCTCAGAAAACAAATTCCTAAAAGGTAATGCAGTTCTATCATCCAGGCAGGCAGATGAAGATATCTCAGATTGGTGTGTATTAGACAACCCTTGTCTTGCTTAAATCCAATCTGTGAGGAAGCTTGTGGTAATTACCCTTGCCCAATTTCAGAAGAAGGAAGAACCACTGCTGCCCAAGCCAAAAGGGAGTCACCACAATTATTTTTGGAAAGTCTTTCTGAATCATTAGAATCACCATGAAAATTAATGGAAAGGGTAGAAAAGCAGATAGAGGTATACATTCCTGGCCTATGAATGAAAAAGCATCTATCTTCCAAGCTAGAGTGCAAGGAATCCTGGAGCAGAGTAATTTCATAGGTTCATAGGTTCATAGATTGGTACTAGGCTATCAGTCCTAAGGCCTATACAAGCCTAGCCATAACAATTCCCTGGCTATTTTGTCTCACATTATTTACTTCCCTGGATCCCTGTCTAGCAGAGTGACTGACGTGATCCCCGGGGTGAATTTCCTTTCTCCCATCCAATTTGAAGAGGGCCAAAGAGGCACTCTGCTTGACATGTATGGGCAATCTATTTCAGAGTCTGGGGAGTCTCTGGGTCAGAAACCTATCCCTCCAGCATGTTTTATTTATTGTGATGACAAGGTTTAGATCCCTGGAGCGTGTGGCTCTGAGGGATTGGGATTTTTTAAGTGTAGCATGTCCAACAGCTCTGGGTTTCACATGGCCTTGTATGTTAAGCAGAGATTGCCTCTGAGTAGATGATATGTGACAGAGTATAGCTGATGTTTTTTAAGGTGGCCAGCATAGGCTTTAGGCCTGTGATTCTTTTAGTGAGGTATTTATGCGGCCTTTCTAGTTGTTCCAGATGTCTTGAGAGGTACATAAAAAACAAGGCGTTGTTTTCTATAATGGGTCTAATGAGGGATGAGTACAGTGGGACAATGACCTCCTTTTTTCTGGATGAACAGCCTTTAGTGATGAGGTATGGCACATAGAAGGATTTCCTGACTGTTGTGTCAATGTGGTTATCGAAAGTGAGACCACTGTCCACCTGTGTCCCTAAGTCTCTTATCACACTTTCGGTGTTTAGTGTACTGCCACCTATATGGTAATTCACGGGTACATGTTTTCCAAAGAGGATAACTATACATTTCTTGGCATTAAGTTTGAGCCCATGGATCTGGCACCAAGCATCTACTTCTGTAAGGCCCTTTTGTAGAGTATCCACATAATTTGGGGATTCAATAATGGCTCCCAGTTTGGAGTCATCTGCGAACTTTGTTAGCCAGAGTCCCTTAGTGTTGTCCTGTACTTCAGAGAAGTAGATGCCAAACAAGAGCGGTCCGAGGACTGAACCCTGAGATACTCCACTTGTCACTTGTCTGGAGATGGATTTGGAGTCGGCTACTTTTACAGTGTGGGTTCTATCAGTAAGCCAGTTAGCAACCCATTGGGTGACATAGGGATTAATGCCCAGCTTAGTAAGTTTATCTATGATTCCAGAGTGGGGGTTGGTGTCAAAGGCCTTGGCAAGGTCTAGATAGGCTGTGTGGACCACCTTACCCTTGTCCATGGCTCTGGAGACTGATTCGAAGAAGTCAATCAGGTTCAGGAGACAACGAACCCAAACTGGGTGGGGTCCAGTGTTTAAAAGTTGCCAATGGCTTTGTTTATAAGTTCCATGATAATACGCTCCATGGCCTTGCAGATAAGGCTCATCAGACTGATGGGACAGTAGTTTCCAGGATCCAAGGTGGATCCCCCCTTGTGGAGTGGGATAACTGTAGCTCTGCGCCACTCAGTGGGCACGAAACCTGAGGTGAGGCTATGATTAAACATGACATTTAGCTGAGGTGCCAGTTCATTTTGTAGTTCATGTAGTACACAGCCCGGGATGTCATCTGGTCCCATGGATGCTGTATTCTTAGCTTTGGAGAGCGCATATTTTACCTGTGTGGCCGTTATTACTGGAATTTGGCAATCTTCCAGTATTGAGATGGACCATTTAGGGGGTGAGAGGGGGGTGAAGTTGGCACTGAATCGATCTGTCAGGATATTGACAATACCCTTGGGATCAGTATATTTAATGCCATTCTGTTTTAGCTCAGAGCAGATCTGAGCATTGCCATTTAGATTCTTGACATAGTTATAGAATGCCTTGTGGTTGTCTTTGGAATCTTTGGCAATTTTATTTTCGTAACTAGCTTTGGAGGATTTTATGAGGGATCTCAGTTTCTTACTTAGGCGGGTAAGGGAGTCTTTTGCAACCTGGGATTTTCCTCTTTTCTGCAACTTTTGTTGTAAAGTTTGTTTATGGCAGGGGACCACCAAATTGGCTTCCTTTTTTTGGATGAGAGCATCTTGGTTCTATTTGAGATGGCACGATTCATGCATGAGTGGATGTGCTCGTACAGTGCCTTAGTGTAGGTTTAAGCAGTTGAACTTTCAGTTCCCATCTGCATGGGTGTCATGAAGTTTGTCTGACTTGAGTAGCATGAAGTTGGCTTTGGAGAAGTTTTTTATGGAGGTTTCCTTACTGGAAGGTGGGGGTGGGATGTGGATGCTAAGGGTGATTAGCTTATGGACAGACCTGACTAACGTGGGGGTGACCATAGGTGTGGAGCATATATTTCCCATGTTGGTAATGACCAGGTCTAAGATATTGGAGCCCCTGGTGGGACTATGGATTAGTTGATCCAGGGCATTGGAATTTATGAATTCCAAGAACCGTTGGGCAAAGGTGTTGGTACAGGAGTAGTTTTCCCAGTTAATGGCAGGGTAGTTAAAAATCACCCAGTATTAGGGTGCTTGGTTCTATCTTAATATTTTCCAGTATGTTTAGAAAGGTGTAGTGAGAATCTTGGGGTATGGTGGGGGATCTGTAGCAAGCTACAATTTGGATTGCAGTCTTACTTAGTGTTAGTTGCACCTGGAGAATTTCAGACTCATTGTGTTGAGCAACAAGCCTGGTCATGTGAATATCCTTGGTGAATATTGACACTCCTCCACCTTTAGTGTTTCAGTCCTGGTTTGCTGGCTGAAAAGTGTGGTAAGAATTGTAGCTTAATATTGCAGGGGTGCTCTATGGAGCCTTGAACCAGGTCTCAGGTACTGCACATATATCAATGTTCTCCATTTTTAGGAGTGCCTCGAGAGAGTGCATTTTGAGGTTTAGACTTCTAGCATTGAGTAGCATTACCTTCAGATTTTGCATGCTTGTACCTGTTACGGTGGTTGTTTTGTCCTTTGAACTTTGCCTAAAAAAGGCACTATAGGGGTGGCAAGAGCCTTAGCCAGTAACCTGAATCTCAGGGGCGACAGGTGCAGACCATCTCTGGCAAAGCATTCTGGTCTGTTGATCATGTCGTCCCAGGCACACAGATACTGGATCCCCTTTGAATGACACCAGAAGCTTAGCCAATTGTTGAAGTCAATCATTTTGTCCTTATATTGTGTATATTTTAGTTGTCTGTTTTGACTGGAGGCAAACAGAGTTATTTGAAGTGTGCAACACAGTTGAACCAATTCCTGGAATACCCCCTTGTTCAGTTTCCATTTCTGAGGATCTGTCCTGGCCCAGCTCAGCATGTGTGCAATCAAGTTTTGCTCTGACAGAATGTAAGAAGCTTGGTATGTGAGACTGCACTGAGTTTCTACCTTTCAAACTAAAAGTGCTAGTCTGCACAGAGGTTAGGATATTGTACCCCCCACACCATTTGTTCATGCACCACATCACTTTGATGTTGTCTGTGGTTACTTCTAGAGATCCTGGAGGCCAAAGATGATACAGTGACTTCAGCATGTTTATTACAGCCAAGATCTCTTTGACATTTATATGTTTATGATGGTTGAATTTGTTCCACAAATCTTGTACTTTCATCTCCTTAGACTCAGCTCCTCAAGCAAAGTCTGATGCATTAATGACTGAACAGGAGCTGGCAGAGAGAAAGAATGGAAGACTCAGGTTGAGAGACATCAGGTCCTTCCACCACAGTAACTCCCTTTTCACAAAACCCAGCACAGAAATCTGAAAGGTAAGGCGATGTTGGTGCTGGAACCAGTCTGATCTGAGGAACCATTGTATTTTTATCATATGTAGTCTGGCCAAAGGAATCATGAAAAACCTAAAATCTTGAGATATTCCATGGCTGAAGTCATACACTGATTAAAAAAGATCAGGAACTGTTCTGTCTAGAGGTCTCCTTTTTATGTGATAGACAACTTTTCTGGAAGGACATATCTAAAAGGCATCCCAAACATATTGTCCTGTGCAAGAGAATTAGAGATTTCTGAATGTTAACCTGAAACTCCAGGATGTAAAAGGAATATGTTACCCATGTAAGAGATTCCTAACATCTTTTAAAAGATTCTACAAATATAACACAGATGTCCAAGTATGGAAGGATAAATTCCTTGTAACCTGCAATAGGCTATTACAGGTCCCAGACACTTTATAAAACCCCTTGGAACTGGAGATAATCCAAATGGTAAAACAGAGAACTAAAAAGGTAAGCCAGATACATAAAACCTTAAAAAGCACCTGAACTGTACAAGAACTGGAATGTGATGATAAGCATCTTTTGGAAACAGTGTTACCATAAAACTGAAGTGGGAGGAGTGAGAATTATCAAGGATAGAAGAGAGACTTAGAGCAATTTGAACTTTGGAACCTACTGGTTGAAAATGAAAGGTCTAGCACTGGTCTCCAAGTAACTTCTATCGTTGGAACCAAAAAAGTTTTTAAATAAAAACCTTTCTGTTTGGCCTGGAGGTATTTGTTTTATGTCTCCCAGGGAAAGCATATGTTGAATGACTGCCACAAACAGGGAAATCTAGTTTGAGGGGTGTGGAAGAATCCCTTGCAGGACTGTCAGGTTGGAGGGGGGATTTTTGGAAGGAACATATAGACATTCTGACTTTTTGAACTGTCCCTGGCTCTTGAAGGCTCCACCTTTATTGTTCAAGCCCCCTTTTCACTGCTTTTGAAATTCTGCTTGCATGTATTTTGTTGACATTATTTGTTTTGCTTCCTATAAAATGGTATTGAACTGAAAGGAAAGCAGTTAATAAACTTTTTATTCAGGTTTTCCATAGAACATAAGAAAGAAAGAAAAGCAAAGTTTCTTCTAAACTTGTTGATGATTGCCTGTTTCCCAGCAAAACAAATAGCAACTAATTCTTTCTTTTTTGATTTTACAATAAAGAAAAAGAAAATAAAATTAAACGAGGAAGGGTTTCCCCTGAAGGGTACTTATTTGCCCATCCTTGAAGAAATGCTACCCAAGCTTTTATCCTCTGAAGCCTGCTGAAGGAGCACACTTCTGATGAAAAGAAAGCTCTGAGGTATTGGCAACCAAACCACTACTTTTATAGCTCTCCTCAAGTTATGTAAGGGTTTGAGCACATGGTAGGTGTGCTAAAAGTTTGTAAATTGGCTGACTGTTATGTCCTCAACAGGGTATAACTCAAATACCTTGGGCAACAGCAACAGGAATGATGAACAGCACTAGTGTCAACTCCTACGAAAAGGCTCTCAATGGCTCCCAATAAAACAAGTGCTGAATTACTTCTCCTTTGCTACCTCCTAGGAAGTATACTCAGTGGAGTGACCTGATCCAGGGCACTGATAACAGCATTATTATATGTTCAAACAGCCCATCTGGCTCATCCTCCCTGACGCCAACTCCCACCCCACCCCACCCCACCCCAAGTAGCCAGCCAAAAATCTGTCAGTTCATATCTGAATCTATTGCCCTCAAGTCTATACATTTAACCAGTTTAATATTTGGAGACTGAGGTATATGCTTGAGCAAGAAATCTGGGCAAAAGCACAAATAATGGGGGGACAAAGGCCTAAAATATAGGGACACGTTTTAAATATTGCTCTTAAAAACTTAGAAAGGGGATAGAATAACAGGTTATGCATTATCATGAATTTTCTGAAGGGTTTGAAATCTGAAACTCAAATGTGTGCCATTATTTTCTGATTTCACTCCTCAATGATTTTCCAGTGATTTGCCAGAAAACCACAATTTTGTGAGAAACAGGCCAAAAATATGAAGCAAAAATCTGGACATTGTGTGAAAATCTGTAGAGGTGAGAGGTATGATTAGCCAAGCATATATAGGATAAGGCAATGATCTGACCAAGAGGTAAGCCCATAATTCCCTGATGTATAAACATTACTGGAAAATTAAGTCCAAAAGATGTCCAGTCTTATATGTCACAGTAGGACTAGCCTCAATGAAGCTGAAGCTCTCCATTAAACCTAAGAGCTCCATAGTGAGCAACAGATCCCTTTTTCTTACCCAGGTGTTTCAGTCTTACATGAACACCAGGTAGACCATCTATGAACTAGGTCAATGAAGAGATGTGAGAACAATTGCAGAAACAAGCCCAGACAACCTGGTGGATGATCCTCAAGGAGAAATCTGCAATTAATTAATACGCTCAGGACAAATTCCAAGGAGTTAGATTCTCCAGGCTCAGCCTTAGTCATCTTCAAACCAGGTGAAAAACAAATAGTCACCCCACCACCCACTTGTCCTTGCCCAGGGCTGTGAATTAGCGGTTAACCCAGCACGATTCAGAAACCCAGGCAAGGCCTTAGGCCATGAATTAATTGATAGCCCAGCAAGATACAGAAACCCAAACAAGATCTTGAGTTCTCATCCAGCCAGGTCTATGTATTGAACATCAGCTCAACCATACAGACTAATCCGAATCTGATACCCACCTTAATTCTGATCATCCTAGCACAACTGTTTTTAAACACTATGACACTTTTCCATGCTATTCTGCTACCTTGTCACATACTCAAGTTTTTCTTTCAATACCTGTACTCCAGTATAAGGTACAGACAAATGTAGTCATTTATTTTTGTTAACCAGGTAAGTGGAGAAAGATGTGGGTCACATGGGCCACTGCTAGTGTTTTTATCTGCCCATTATTTTCTGTATTAGCTGGAATTTCACTGCTTGGTCTGATATTCTGGATTTGCAGCTCCATTTTTAAGAGTGCCATCAGACAAATAGTAAATTCACTCGAGTCATGGTGCTGTGTCCTCAGCTAGAATTCTGTCCCATCTGCCGTGATTACATCTACCTACTACCACTGTCGTTACATTGTTATGTGATGACCTACCCCTTCAACGAGTCAGTTGTATAAGCCACAGCTAAACCCCATGGAAATTAATAAATTAAAGTTTGACTGAGTGGTAAAACCAATCATTCTTAAAGTATTTATTACACTTACTGTAAATGAGCAGCTCTTCGGTCTTCCTGGATGTTTGAAGCTAAGCAGGTTAGGTACAAGTCAAGATTTTGTAATGTGGTATGGTTACTGAAAGGTAAATGAATTGCATCTACATATCAAAATGGGCACACAAGGAGGATGAACAATAGAAGACAATATACTGTGGCGAGTCAGGTAACATTTTTTTTTTGAGAAAACCCGTACAGATACAGGAAGAACATGCAAACTTCACACAATAAGTGATTACCACACAGCCCATTGTCTGTACTATGGAGACATTTCTGGTGAATTAATTATTTCTAAAGAAAATGGCTTCGCTGATAATGAGTGGCTTCTTGGGCCCTGCATAAGATGGTTTGGTTCACCTTTGTAATAGTTAACCATTACACTATGTACCTTCTGCTCTGTTTGCATGTGTTTATAATATAACTAGCTGTTCTGCACTGCCTGACTTATTTGATGTGTAATTAGTACAAGACATGTGGAAAGAAATGATTTATTTAGATATTCTTCATATACAAAGAAAAGATGAAAATGCATTTTACACCAACAGATAACACTGATGCTTTCTTAAGCCTTATACTGTTCAGGGTCTCTTCTATTGTAAATTAGAAGCTTTAGATGTCAATGTAGTTAAGAATAAGGCCTTGCAGACCAGTTTTCAGACACTGCAGGTTCTCCTACGGTATCTGAAAGCTGAAACTTGACATTGTGTTAAGCAAAGTAATTTGACAGCCATAAGCAGAATGCTGTTTTATGAGATCTGATCCATAATTATTAGAGTTGCAAGGGCAAAGAAAGCAGCTTGACACCTTACTTTCCTACAGAGCACTAAGGATGGTATGATTAGCAACCAGCAGCTTGCCATTATAAAACATCCAATTAACTGTCAAGGTGCAAGTTACAGAGGAAAGGAGAAGTGCATTTTAAAATCATTTCTGAGCTTCTGAGGACTCTAGGATTAGAAATAAATTAAGGGTTAAAGGTGAAAGGAAAGTAATTTGTTACAATAGCTCTGCTCCACATGACAAAATCTTAATCTGTCCCTGTCACTGCTGTCTAATGAATACTCCACGGATTCATCTTACCACATTGGAATGCTGTCAGTGGGTATTTTGCATACTACACAAACGTTAATTTTTGAAAGTTTATCCACTGCTTTTTTTTTTGTTAGGAGCTGAGGGGTAGGAACTAAAGTATCATCAATTTTCACCTAAATTATGCAAAATTTTGCAATAAGACTTGTCCACAAAATTCTGTGAATATGTTGCAGTATATCTGTCAGGTATAGTTTCTTGCAGTGTCTTTGTAGAGGATAGAAGTTGCATCATGTACATTATCAAAATGAAAAAAATATAAACTGGCTTTCCGACTCAGCTCACTCCACACTTCTCTTGTCTTCTTTTACATAACAAAATAATATATACTGAATGTGTCTGCCTTTCACTAAAAAAAACAGGTTGCATATAAAATACTTACACTTTCCAAAGACATGAGAATGGTATTGTAGCTTTTATGTGACCACTCTGTGAACACTCATCAGGTGAAAAAAGATTCAGTAAAACAGTCCCAGCAAATGGAACCGCCTCCCACCTGACCTCAGGCAAATCATCCAATTC